>NW_026970402.1:0-275926 GCF_028390025.1 Pseudophryne corroboree | reverse complement strand
ATTTATGTGCCGCCATAAAATAAAGCATGACTAACAGTTATCCTGGGCGTACACTACACAATTATCTGTCAGGCTATCTATCCAGTCTGGATGGATGGAATGAAAATCTGGTAATGTATAGGAGCAAATGTCAATTAACCATTTGCTCCCAAACACTAGAAAAGTGGTCAAAAATGGTCATTACAAATTGGTTAAACCCAAAATTTAACCAATTTGTTTAGGGGACCATTTTTGTCCATTTTTTAGTGTTTGAGAGTAAATCGTTGATGGTCATTTGCTCACATAGATAACCGGATTTCTATTCCAACCAGCCAGTGTTGGAGAGATGGTCTGCCAGATTACATAATGCATACCAGAGCCATAACTAGACTTTTTGGTGCCCTGTGACAGAGAATTATATGCCCTCCCCCCCATTTTTGCAATATGGACAAAAGGCGCATGCCTTGTGGGGAAGGGGCATAACAAGATTGGTCTCAGAGAAAGCACATGAGATATGAAGATATATCTAGTATACTTGACACTCAATGGTTTGTGGTATTGCAGGGGTGCCCTCCTTAAATGCATATACAGTCACACATGGCATGTTTGTGTAAATGGCATATCAGCAGTCAGCACTAACTGGTGACATGCCATTTGTACAAGTAAGCCATGTGTGACTAATATATAAACATACTTTATTAAATAACACCTCAAACTATCATACCCAGGATTCAAACCTATAACCTGTTAAATTCTAATCAAACACCCTACCCATTGAGCTACTTGATCCTGCATCTATTCTAACCTCCAATAACAGATTCAGTTGCATTTTCCAGCGTGTTTTGTTTGCGCCTTTGCAAATGTCTTACATCGACAAACTTATTTAGTACTATTTTGCAAATAGGGTTACATTGTCGCAACATTGTGTTCCCTAATTGCTTGATTTTTTAAATGCAAAAATTGATAAAGACACCTGATAATTGCTCTGTGGAGTCTTCTTTTGTGTCTACTTCTTATCTACATTTAATTCCCTACCTATAATCAAGGCATTTTTAAATGCTGGGTGCTGCCAGGACGTGAGGCCTACCTAGTCTTTAGATCTGAATTTGAATGTACTTGTGAACTAACTTAATTTCCTACTTCTAAATTCATTCCTAAATTCACTACTTACATTAATCCTGTAGTTGGGCATTTTGAGCCTTCAATTGTGGGCATTGTTTTGTGTCCAGACCAGCAGCTGGTGGTGTGCATTTGCTGGAAAGGCATCGAAGACCTCCGATATGCTGCATCTCCTGATGTGTGTCTGCCTCAAGTGGCTGTCAGCATATGCATGCTAGACACCCCATTCCAAGCTGATTGTGACATCACGGAACATGCATCATAGAACAGGCATGCTAGAACATGGGTCTTCAACCTGCGACCCTCCAGCTGCTGTGGAACTACATATCCCAGCATGCCCTGCCTCAGTTTTAGCATACCTTAATAGCAAAACTGTGGCAGGGCATGCTGGGATGTGTAGTTTCACAGCAGCTGGAGGGCCACAGGATGAAGACCCATGTGCTAGAACCAAACCGCAGGTACATTGAATGCTAGCAAGCTGAATGTTTAAATCCTTTTTGTTCCGCAGCATTCCAATGCGGAAGATTCCATGGAACCAGAGATTATTCCATTGAGAAGGACATGCTGCCTGGATGACTGCACTGTGCAAATTAAATCACGGAGCCAGTTGGCTTGTGGGTGGCTCTGGTGACTGGGTGGTTGGGTGGGCGGTGTGTCGGAGGTGGAGCACATGCAAATGAATGTGTATCATCCAGCTAGTGAGAGAGAAAACTCATGCAGGAGTGTGCCTGCTTGTCAGTGAGTTATGCACCTTGCCAGACGTCAAATCTACATGGAGCAACTGGAGGGGACAAGAGCAGGTTTGGAAAATATAGACAGAAGAGCATATATGCTGGCGCATTCTCCATGATTGTGTCAGCTTATGTTTTGGTGCACTGCACTTTCCTCCACTAAGTTTTAGCCATTTTGTTTAAACGCAAGTGTAGTTGCTTCTCGCTCTTTTGGCTGTGATATTGTATTGTGGTTGAAGAGTCTGCTGGAGGGATTGTTTTCTTCATTGGCGAGAGACTGAAGATATTCCAGGATGGAAGGCTTGGGAACACTATCCGTTTTTCAGTTGTGGAAGAGTTGAAAGACCGGATTGGACTACATTCTATAGTAAAGGGTATCTTTGTATTTATTAATCCTCCCTTTATATGTGTCTGTCTTTCAATAAAGCTTTGGGCTTGTGATTCCGTCACCCTCTTACACTCCACACCCATAGCCTTATTAACTATTGTATTGTTTAAATGTATAGTGCAGTTCATGATTTATAGTGTAGGCTGACCTGTACTGTAGTTCTTGAACTGTACTATACCGACAGCATTTGTATTGTGATTTGGCTGTGCTGCAACACAGTACTTATGTGTGTAATGTTTATATATGTTTTTTTGCTTCTTTATGTCAATAAAGACTGCTTTTTCAATCCAATATCTGAAAACAATCAATGTTTATCTTTGATGGCAATAGAAGTGGTATGATATTTGCTGCTTTTGAAAGGCAATATCTGATATGTCCCCTATCTGGGAACCATATATTAAATGGCTTTTCAGAAAAGGGAGATGGGAGAAGAGCTTTCAGTACTTGTAGGACCGATGCACATTTCCTATTCTAGCCTCCAAAAACAGATTCAGTTGCATTTTCCAGCGTGTTTTGGATGCGCCTTTGCAAATGTCTTACATCGACAAACTTATTTAGTACTATTTTGCAAATAGGGTTACATTGTTGCAACATTGTGTTCCCTAATTGCTTGATTTTTTAAATGCAACAATTGATAAAAACACCTGATAACTGCTCTGCGGAGTCTTATTTTGTGTCTACTTCTTATCTACATTTAATTCCGTACCTCTAATCAAGGCATTTTTAAATGCTGGCGGCTGCCAGGACGTGAGGCCTACCTAGACTTTAGATCTGAATTTGAATGTACTTGTGAACTAACTTAATTTCCTACTTCTAAATTCATTCCTAAATTCACTACTTACATGAATCCTGTAGTTGGGCATTTTGGGACTTCGATTGTGGGCATTGTTTTGTGTCCAGACCAGCAGCAGGTGGTGTGCATTTGCTGGAAAGGCATCGAAGACCTCCGATATGCTGCATCTCCTGATGTGTGTCTCCCTCAAGTGGCTGTCAGCAAATGCCAGCTAGACACCCCATTCCAAGCTGATTGTGACATCACGGAACATGCATCATAGAACAGGCATGCTAAAACATGGGTCTTCAACCTGCGACCCTCCAGCTGCTGTAGAATTACACATCCCAGCATGCCCTGCCTCAGTTTTAGCATACCTTATAGCAAAACTGTGGCAGGGCGTGCTGGGATGTGTAGTTTCACAGCAGCTGGAGGGCCACAGGATGAAGACCCATGTGCTAGAGCCAAGCCGCAGGTACATTGAATGCTAGCAAGCTGAATATTTAAATCCTTTTTGTTCCGCAGCATTCCAATGCGGAAGATTCCATGGAACCAGAGATCCTTCCATTGAGAAGGACATGCTGCCTGGATGACTACACTGTGCAAATTAAATCACGGAGCCAGTTGGTTTGTGGGTGGCTCTGGTGACTGGGTGGTTGGGTGGGTGGTGTGTCGGAGGTGGAGCACATGCAAATGATTGTGTATCATCCAGCTAGTGAGAGTGAAAACTCATGCAGGAGTGTGCCTGCTTGTCAGTGGGTTATGCACCTTGCCAGACGTTAAATCTACATAGAGCAGCTGGAGGGGACAAGAGCATGTTTGCAAAATATAGATAGAAGAGCATATATGCTGGCGCATTCTCCATGATTGTGTCAGCTTATGTTTTGGTGCACTGCACTTTCCTCCACTAAGTTTTAGCCATTTTTGTTAAGCTCAAGTGTAGTTGCTTCTCGGCCTTTTGGCTGTGATCTTGTATTGTGGTTGAAGGGTCTGCTGGAGGGAGGGATTGCTTTCTTCATTGGCGAAAGACCAAAGATATTCCAGGATGGAAGGCTTGGGAACACTATCCGTTTTTCAATTGTGAAAGAGTTGAAAGACCGGATTGGACTACATTCTATAGTAAAGGATGTCTTTCTATTTATTAATCCTCCCTTTATATGTGTCAGTCTTTCAATAAAGCTTCGGGCTTGTGATTCCCTCACCCTCTTACACTCCACACCCATAGCCTTATTAACTGTTGTATTATTGTACAGTTTAAATGTATAGTGCAGTTCATGATTTATAGTGTAGGCTGGCCTGTGCTGTAGTTCTTGAACTGTACTATACCATCAGCATTTCTATTGTGTTTTGGCTGTGCCGCAACGCGGGTACTTATGTGTGTAATGTTTATGTATGTTTTTTTGCTTCTTTATGTGCATCGGTCCTACAAGTACTGAAAGCTCTTCTCCCATCTCCCTTTTCTGAAAAGCCATTTAATATATGGTTCCCAGATAGGGGACATATCAGATATTGGATTTCAAAAGCATCAAATATCATACCACTTTTATTGCCATCAAAGATAAACATTGATTGTTTTCAGATATTGGCTTGAAAAAGCAGTCTTTATTGACATAAAAAAAAACATACATAAACATTGCACACATAAATACAGTGTTGCAGCACAGCCAAAACACAATACAAATGCTGACGGTATAGTACAGTTCAAGAACTACAGCACAGGCCAGTCTACACTATAAATCATGAACTGCACTATACATTTAAACTATACAATAATACAACAGTTAATAAGGCTATGGGTGTGGAGTGTAAGAGGGTGAGGGATTCACAAAACCGAAGCTTTATTGTAACACAGACACATATAAGGGGAGGGTCAATAAATAGAAAGATATCCTTTACTATAGAATGTAGTCCAATCCGACCTCTGTGCTCTTCCACAACTGAAAAACAGATAGTGTTCCCAAGCCTTCCATCCTGGAATATCTTTGGTTTTTCGCCAATGAAGAAAACAATCCCTCCCTCCAGCAGACCCTTCAACCACGATACAAGATCACAGCCAAAAGGCCGAGAAGCAACTACACTTGAGCTTAACAAAAATGGCTAAAACTTAGTGGAGGAAAGTGCAGTGCACCAAAACATAAGCTGACACAATCATGGAGAATGCGCCAGCATATATGCTCTTCTATCTATATTTTGCAAACCTGCTCTTGTCCCCTCCAGCTGCTCTATGTAGATTTAACGTCTGGCAAGGTGCATAACCCACTGACAAGCAGGCACACTCCTGCATGAGTTTTCTCTCTCACTAGCTGGATGATACACAATCATTTGCATGCGCTCCACTTCCGACACACCACCCACCCAACCACCCAGTCACCAGAGCCACCCACAAGCCAACTGGCTCCGTGATTTAATTTGCACAGTGTAGTCATCCAGGCAGCATGTCCTTCTCAATGGAAGGATCTCTGGTTCCATGGAATCTTCCGCATTGGAATGCTGCGGAACAAAAAGGATTTAAATATTCAGCTTGCTAGCATTCAATGTACCTGCGGCTTGGCTCTAGCACATGGGTCTTCATCCTGTGGCCCTCCAGCTGCTGTGAAACTACACATCCCAGCATGCCCTGCCACAGTTTTGCTATTAAGGTATGCTAAAACTGAGGCAGGGCATGCTGGGATGTGTAGTTCCACAGCAGCTGGAGGGTCGCAGGTTGAAGACCCATGTTTTAGCATGCCTGTTCTATGATGCATGTTCCATGATGTCACAATCAGCTTGGAATGGGGTGTCTAGCAGGCATTTGCTGACAGCCACTTGAGGGAGACACACATCAGGAGATGCAGCATATCGGAGGTCTTCGATGCCTTTCCAGCAAATGCACACCACCTGCTGCTGGTCTGGACACAAAACAATGCCCACAATCGAAGTCCCAAAATGCCCAACTACAGGATTCATGTAAGTAGTGAATTTAGGAATGAATTTAGAAGTAGGAAATTAAGTTAGTTCACAAGTACATTCAAATTCAGATCTAAAGACTAAACACAAAACACAAAATAAGACTCCACAGAGCAATTATCAGGTGTCTTTATCAATTGTTGCATTTAAAAAATCAAGCAATTAGGGAACACAATGTTGCGACAATGTAACCCTATTTGCAAAATAGTACTAAATAAGTTTGTCGATGTAAGACATTTGCAAAGGCGCAAACAAAACACGCTGGAAAATGCAACTGAATCTGTTTTTGGAGGTTAGAAAAGATGCAGGATCAAGTAGCTCCATGGGTAGGGTGTTTGATTAGAATTCAACAGGTTATAGGTTTGAATCCTGGGTATGATAGTTTGAGATGTTATTTAATAAAGCATGTTTATATATTAGTCACACATTGCTTACTTGTACAAATGGCATGTCACCAGTTAGTGCTGACTGCTGATATGCCATTTGCACTAAAACAAATTAAAATGGTAAAAGTTATTGTACTTTAAGTAAAAATAAAAGCTAAAATATCAATCCCAGTTTTGGATTACTTTAATGAACAAAAAAAAAATGCATATAGCAAAGGATAGTTTCAATCTGCCTACCTCTGGGTTATGGACCCAGCATGCTTCCATTACAGTACTCTGCTGCACATGTAAGTGCAAGAGATCCTGAAGCACTCACTCATCATGGGAAAGTACCAATGTGTTTCTTCATTGGTTGATGGAAGAAACATCTTACAAAAACTCTCCACATTATTGACTTTTTAAAATGTTTCTAGGAATCGTTCTAGATGAATGCTTATTAGCCTTTGTCAGTATGGACTTTTACAAAGTGTTGCTGTGGCGCAATCAGTTACTGTGTAAGGCTATTAACCAAAAGGTTGGTGGTTCAATCCCACCCAGGGACGTAATTGACCTTGTTATCAGATTTTGGTGATCTTTATGTAGACAAGTCAAAATTTCAAACCCCCTCTTATGGTGTAGGGTACCTGGCCTTCTCTGATGTAATCAGAGTTAGATTTGATTCAGTGATTTTATAAAAACAGCTAGGAAGCACAATTTAGCAGTGGGTTGCAGAGAAAAAGAAATATGCTGGCAAAAAAATCCAATTGAGTGATTAAACAGCTCTTCATTTTCTGGCTTTATTTTTATGCTAACAAATTTGTTCTCTGAAAAGTGTCCACAAAGCCAAGTTTCTGATTAACACCTTTGTAGGGATGGTTTTTAACCTATTACTAAATTAAACTTGCTTCATTGGAAAGGCAGCAAGATGCATCCTCATTTCAATATCTACTGAAATAATACAGGTTGACACCAGGAAACATTAACGCCACTGCATCCTTTGTGCTTTCTCATGTGGAAGTCTGTTTAATGTGAAAACAAGGTGATATCTAATTAGCACACAGGTTAGGAATTAAGAAAATCTTTATTTAAGGGTGAAGATGTTTCTCACAAAATCGTTGCCCCAATGCATCATTGAAATTCAAGCTGGAAAGATGATTTTAATATATCACTTGTACATTTTGTATTGCTCTTCTGGTGACAATGTAGTTTGTTTTTGTCAATTACCATTTTAATAATCGGGTAAAGAAAATTAAGTGGATTTTTGAAAGAAAACAATACTGTCAATATACTATTAAAACAAATGAAAATGGTAAAAGTTATTGTACTTTAAGTAAAAATAAAAAAGCAAAAATATCAATCCCAGTTTTGGATTACTTTAATTAACAAAAAAAAAACGCATATAGCAGAGGATAGTTTCAATCTGCCTACCTCTGTGCTATGGACCCAGCATGCTTCCATTACAGTACTCTGCTGCACATGTAACTGCAAGAGATCCTGAAGCACTCACTCATCATGGGAAAGTACCAATGTGTTTCTTCATTGGTTGATGGAAGAAACATCTTACAAAAACTCTCCAGATTATTGACTATTTAAAGTTTTTCAAGGAAACGTTCTAGATGAATGCTTATTAGCCTTTGTCAGTATATACTTTTGCAAAGTGTTGCTGTGGCGCAATCAGTTAGTGTGTACGGCTATTAACCAAAAGGTTGGTGGTTCAATCCCACCCAGGGATGTAATTGACCTTGTTATCAGATTTTGGTGATCTTTAAGTAGACAAGTCAAAATTTCAAAAACCCCTGTTATGGTGTAGGGTACCTGGCCTTCTCTGATGTAATCAGAGTTAGATTTGATTCAGTGATTTTATAAAAACAGCTAGGAAGCACAATTTAGCAGTGGTTTGCAGAGAAAAAGAAATATGCTGGCAAAAAAATCCAATTGAGTGATTAAACAGCTCTTCATTTTCTGGCTTTATTTTTATGCTAACAAATTTGTTCTCTGAAAAGTGTCCACAAAGCCAAGTATCTGATTAACATCTTTGTAGGGATGGTTTTTCACCTATTACTAAATTAAACTTGCTTCATTGGAAAGGCAGCAAGATGCATCCTCATTTCAATATCTCCTGAAATAATACAGGTTGACACCAGGAAACATTAACGCCACTGCATCCTTGCTGCTTTCTCATGTGGAAGTCTGTTTAATGTGAAAACAAGGTGATATCTAATTAGCACACAGGTAAGGAATTAAGAAAATCTTTATTTAAGGGTGAAGATGTTTCTCACAAAATCGTTGCCCCAATGCATCATTGAAATTCAAGCTGGAAAGATGATTTTAATATATCACTTGTACATTTTGTATTGCTCTTCTGGTGACAATGTAGTTTGTTTTTGTCAATTACCATTTTAATAATAGGGTAAAGAAAATTAAGTGGATTTTTGAAAGAAAACAATACTGTCAATATACTATTAAAACAAATTAAAATGGTAAAAGTTATTGTACTTTAAGTAAAAATAAAAGAGCAAAAATATCAATCCCAGTTTTGGATTACTTTAATTAACAAAAAAAAATGCATATAGCAGAGGATAGTTTCAATCTGCCTACCTCTGGGTTAAGGGGCCCAGCATGCTTCCATTGCAGTACTCTGCTGCACATGTAAGTGCAAGAGATCCTGAAGCACTCACTCATCATGGGAAAGTACCAATGCGTTTCTTCATTGGTTGATGGAAGAAACATCTTACAAAAACTCTCCAGATTATTGACTTTTTAAAGTTTTCTAGGAAACGTTCTAGATGAATGCTTATTAGCCTTTGTCAGTATGTACTTTTGCAAAGTGTCTCGGTGGTGCAATCGGTTAGTGTGTTTGGTTATTAACCAAAGGGTTGGTGGTTCAATCCCACCCAGGGATGTTATTGACCATGTCATCAGATTTTGGTGATCTTTAAGTAGACAAGTCAAAATTTCAAACCCCCTCTTATGGTGTAGGGTACCTGGCCTACTCTGATGTAATCAGAGTTAGATTTGATTAAGTGATTTTATAAAAGAACAGCTAGGAAGCACAACTTAGCAGTGGGTTGCAGAGAAAAAGAAATACGCTTGCAGAAAAATCCAATTGAGTGATTAAACAGCTCTTCATTTTCTGGCTTTATTTTTATGCTAACTAATTTGTTCTCTGAAAAGTGTCCACAAAGCCAAGTATCTGATTAACACCTTTGTAGGGATGGTTTTTCACCTATTACTAAATTAAACTTGCTTCATTGGAAAGGCAGCAAGTGATGTCATCCAAGCAGTGGGTCAAAGTTGGCTTCAACCCTCGTCTGCTTATGAAAAGAGAAAAGGGATATGCAGGGCATGGCGGCCTTTTGCGACGCTTGGATGACCCCTAGTTCGCATTAAACACCCCCACCCTCCTTCGGTGTGGGGCTCATGTTGGCCATGCCCCAGCCCCTGAAGCATTCAAGCTGATTTCTTGCAGCAGCTGGGTACTGTAACAGCTCCAGAGCTGCTCTGTAAGGCAAGTAAAAGGGTGTGGGCCCTGCAGCACTACCTGTAGTTTGCATTGTGCATTGGAAGGCACAAAGTAAGCAGACGGGAGGAGAAGTCAGGATAGTGCACAAGGTTATAGAAGGGAGGGGCTCAAGAAAAGAGAAGTGGAAACAGACAGCATACTAGGCTGGAGAGAGACCTGAGACAAAGAGATCTGAATTATACGAGAGCCGTCCAGGGGAAACACAAATTATGCAGTCAAGTTTCCCACATTTGGGGAAATCGCAAGGGGCAGCACACCCAGAGTGCAATGGGTGAGCCTTGCCCTGGGAGAAGCACCTTCATGATCATAGTATCTCACCTGGCAGGTTAGTAGGAGTTGGGCTAGAGCTGGGGAGGGTCGCTGCTCGGGCACTACCTTTCAAGTGAAGGAGATCCAACTGAGGCAGCACAAGGGAACTCTCAAAAGAAGAACAAGGCTAGAGGAAGATCTGAGACAAAGAAATCTGACTTTACCAGAGCTGACCAGAGGAAAGCACAAACACAGTCCACCACTACCACAAATAATGCAGTCGAGTTTCCCACATTTGGGGAAATCACAGGGGTCAGCATACCCAGAATGCAATGAATGAACCTCACCCTGGGAAAACAATCTTCATGACAATAGTATCTCCTATGCAAAATAAGTATGATTTGGGATAGGGCAGGGGAGGGCCGCTGCTCAGGCACATCTCTGTCAAGTAAAGGAGATTCAACTGAGGCAGCACAAGGGAACTCTCATCTGGGGACAACAACTGCAGGGAGAACACATATTTTCAGATGAACATGGGGTGGCAGAAGGCTGCCTAATACTGAAGCACCCCCAAACAACAAACCAAATGCAACAACTAGTGCAAGCATTCCTGGGGGATGGCCTGCAGCAGATGGATTTGAATATGGTGATGTCATCCAAGCAGTGGGTCAAAGTTGGCTTCAACCCTCGTCTGCATATGAAAAGAGAAAAGGAGCGTGCAGGGCATGGAGGCCTTTTGTGGTGCTTGGATGACCCCAAGTTCGCATTAAGCACCCCCACCCTCCTTCGGTGTGGGGCTCATGTTGGCCATTCACCAGCCCCTGAAGCATTCAAGCTGATTTCTTGCAGCAGCTGGGCACTGTAACAGCTCCAGAGCTGCTCTGTAAAGCAAGTAAAAGGGTGTGGGCCCTGCAGCACTACCCGCAGTTTGCATTGTGCATTGGGAGGCACAAAGTAAGCAGACGGGAGGAGAAGTCAGGATAGTGCACAAGGGTATAGAAGGGAGGGGCTCAAGAAAAAAGAAGTGGAACCAGACAGCAAACTAGGCTGGAGAGAGACCTGAGACAAAGAGATCTGAATTACATGAGAGCCGACCAGGGAAAACTCAAATTATGCAGTCAAGTTTCCCACATTTGGGGAAATCGCAGGGGCAGCACACCCAGAGTGCAATGGGTGAGCCTTGCCCTGGGAGAAGCAACTTCATGATCATAGTATCTCACCTGGCAGGTAAGTAGGAGTTGGGCTAGAGCTGGGGAGGGTCGCTGCTCGGGCACCCCCCTGTCAAGTGAAGGAGATCCAACTGAGGCAGCACAAGGGAACTCTCGAAAGAAGAACAAGGCTAGAGGAAGATCTGAGACAAAGAAATCTGAATTTTACCAGAGCTGACCAGAGGAAAGCACAAACACAGTCCCCCACTACCACAAATAATGCAGTCGAGTTTCCCACATTTGGGGAAATCACAGGGGTCAGCATACCCAGAATGCAATGAATGAACCTAACCCTGGGAGAACAATCTTCATGACCATGGTATCTCCTATGCAAAATAAGTATGATTTGGGATAGGGCTGGGGAGGGCCGTTGCTCAGGCACATCTCTGTCAAGTAAGTTGCATTTGATTTGTTGTTTGGGGGTGCTTCAGTATTAGGCAGCCTTCTGCCCTACCATGTTCATCTGAAAATATGTGTTCTCCCTGCAGTTGTTGTCCCCAGATGAGAGTTCCCTTGTGCTGCCTCAGTTGAATCTCCTTTTGGAGAAGACCTCAATAAGATTGTAGCTGATCTGGCTACTGCTAAAACAGCTTGCCTACCTAGTATGACTCCTACCACGCAGAAGGCTAAAAGTACTTTTCTTGGCCCTTTCATCCTCCAGGTAAAGCGTACCCAAGGTCAGGCATACCCAAAGCAAGCTCATGTTTCCAGACCTGCCAAGCCCAGACTGAAGCAATCCTGGGCTGCCCATCAGCCTGCTTCCAAAACGGACAAGCCTGCCACATGACGGTGCAGGCCTCCCTCTGGGGGATCCCAGGGTGGGGGGCCCGACTTCTAGGTTTGGCAAAGAAAGGTATAATTCTAAGCTAGAGAATTCTGTTTGGAGCTCACCTTGTACTTTGTGAAGAAATAATCAGCATTGTGGCTGAGCAGATACATGTAGTGTGTGGCTGCAAACTGCATGGATCTGCTGCGTTGTAATGCTGATTCTTTTTTTTTGCAAAGTACCAATAGCTTCATATAATGTTCACAATTTTTATGCAGGATCAAATAGCTCAATAGGTAGGGTGTTTGATTAGAATTCAACAGGTTATAGGTTTGAATCCTGGGTATGGTAGTTTGAGATGTGTTATTTAATAAAGTATGTTGTTCTGACTGCCGGCATCCTATCACCTGGGATATCATACTAAATAAATGGAGTTGATCAATTTTTTTTTTTTTTAACTAGGGACAATTTCCAGATACTTCTCTTTATAACTGAGATTGCCCCCTGGAACTTCACATCAGTTGACAACTATGCATGAGTGGGCAGTGCTTGCCCTGGATCTGTCCACCCATTTATGTGCCGCCATAAAATAAAGCATGACTAACAGTTATCCTGGGCGTACACTACACAATTATCTGTCAGGCTATCTATCCAGTCTGGATGGATGGAATGAAAATCTGGTAATGTATAGGAGCAAATGTCAATTAACCATTTGCTCCCAAACACTAGAAAAGTGGTCAAAAATGGTCATTACACAAATTGGTTAAACCCAAAATTTAACCAATTTGTTTAGGGGACCATTTTTGTCCATTTTTTAGTGTTTGAGAGTAAATCGTTGATGGTCATTTGCTCACATAGATAACCGGATTTCTATTCCAACCAGCCAGTGTTGGAGAGATGGTCTGCCAGATTACATAATGCATACCAGAGCCATAACTAGACTTTTTGGTGCCCTGTGACAGAGAATTATATGCCCTCCCCCCCATTTTTGCAATATGGACAAAAGGCGCATGCCTTGTGGGGAAGGGGCATAACAAGATTGGTCTCAGAGAAAGCACATGAGATATGAAGATATATCTAGTATACTTGACAATCAATGGTTTGTGGTTTTGCAGGGGTGCCCTCCTTAAATGCATATACAGTCACACATGGCATGTTTGTGTAAATGGCATATCAGCAGTCAGCACTAACTGGTGACATGCCATTTGTACAAGTAAGCCATGTGTGACTAATATATAAACATACTTTATTAAATAACACCTCAAACTATCATACCCAGGATTCAAACCTATAACCTGTTAAATTCTAATCAAACACCCTACCCATTGAGCTACTTGATCCTGCATCTATTCTAACCTCCAAAAACAGATTCAGTTGCATTTTCCAGCGTGTTTTGTTTGCGCCTTTGCAAATGTCTTACATCGACAAACTTATTTAGTACTATTTTGCAAATAGGGTTACATTGTCGCAACATTGTGTTCCCTAATTGCTTGATTTTTTAAATGCAAAAATTGATAAAGACACCTGATAATTGCTCTGTGGAGTCTTCTTTTGTGTCTACTTCTTATCTACATTTAATTCCCTACCTATAATCAAGGCATTTTTAAATGCTGGGTGCTGCCAGGACGTGAGGCCTACCTAGTCTTTAGATCTGAATTTGAATGTACTTGTGAACTAACTTAATTTCCTACTTCTAAATTCATTCCTAAATTCACTACTTACATTAATCCTGTAGTTGGGCATTTTGAGCCTTCAATTGTGGGCATTGTTTTGTGTCCAGACCAGCAGCTGGTGGTGTGCATTTGCTGGAAAGGCATCGAAGACCTCCGATATGCTGCATCTCCTGATGTGTGTCTGCCTCAAGTGGCTGTCAGCAAATGCATGCTAGACACCCCATTCCAAGCTGATTGTGACATCACGGAACATGCATCATAGAACAGGCATGCTAGAACATGGGTCTTCAACCTGCGACCCTCCAGCTGCTGTGGAACTACATATCCCAGCATGCCCTGCCTCAGTTTTAGCATACCTTAAAAGCAAAACTGTAGCAGGGCATGCTGGGATGTGTAGTTTCACAGCAGCTGGAGGGCAACAGGATGAAGACCCATGTGCTAGAACCAAACCGCAGGTACATTGAATGCTAGCAAGCTGAATGTTTAAATCCTTTTTGTTCCGCAGCATTCCAATGCGGAAGATTCCATGGAACCAGAGATTATTCCATTGAGAAGGACATGCTGCCTGGATGACTGCACTGTGCAAATTAAATCACGGAGCCAGTTGGCTTGTGGGTGGCTCTGGTGACTGGGTGGTTGGGTGGGCGGTGTGTCGGAGGTGGAGCACATGCAAATGAATGTGTATCATCCAGCTAGTGAGAGAGAAAACTCATGCAGGAGTGTGCCTGCTTGTCAGTGAGTTATGCACCTTGCCAGACGTCAAATCTACATGGAGCAACTGGAGGGGACAAGAGCAGGTTTGGAAAATATAGACAGAAGAGCATATATGCTGGCGCATTCTCCATGATTGTGTCAGCTTATGTTTTGGTGCACTGCACTTTCACTAAGTTTTAGCCATTTTGTTTAAACGCAAGTGTAGTTGCTTCTCGCTCTTTTGGCTGTGATATTGTATTGTGGTTGAAGAGTCTGCTGGAGGGATTGTTTTCTTCATTGGCGAGAGACTGAAGATATTCCAGGATGGAAGGCTTGGGAACACTATCCGTTTTTCAGTTGTGGAAGAGTTGAAAGACCGGATTGGACTACATTCTATAGTAAAGGGTATCTTTGTATTTATTAATCCTCCCTTTATATGTGTCTGTCTTTCAATAAAGCTTTGGGCTTGTGATTCCGTCACCCTCTTACACTCCACACCCATAGCCTTATTAACTATTGTATTGTTTAAATGTATAGTGCAGTTCATGATTTATAGTGTAGGCTGACCTGTGCTGTAGTTCTTGAACTGTACTATACCGACAGCATTTGTATTGTGTTTTGGCTGTGCTGCAACACAGTACTTATGTGTGTAATGTTTATGTATGTTTTTTTGCTTCTTTATGTCAATAAAGACTGCTTTTTCAATCCAATATCTGAAAACAATCAATGTTTATCTTTGATGGCAATAGAAGTGGTATGATATTTGCTGCTTTTGAAAGGCAATATCTGATATGTCCCCTATCTGGGAACCATATATTAAATGGCTTTTCAGAAAAGGGAGATGGGAGAAGAGCTTTCAGTACTTGTAGGACCGATGCACATTTCCTATTCTAGCCTCCAAAAACAGATTCAGTAGCATTTTCCAGCGTGTTTTGGATGCGCCTTTGCAAATGTCTTACATCGACAAACTTATTTAGTACTATTTTGCAAATAGGGTTACATTGTTGCAACATTGTGTTCCCTAATTGCTTGATTTTTTAAATGCAACAATTGATAAAAACACCTGATAACTGCTCTGCGGAGTCTTATTTTGTGTCTACTTCTTATCTACATTTAATTCCGTACCTCTAATCAAGGCATTTTTAAATGCTGGCGGCTGCCAGGACGTGAGGCCTACCTAGACTTTAGATCTGAATTTGAATGTACTTGTGAACTAACTTAATTTCCTACTTCTAAATTCATTCCTAAATTCACTACTTACATGAATCCTGTAGTTGGGCATTTTGGGACTTCGATTGTGGGCATTGTTTTGTGTCCAGACCAGCAGCAGGTGGTGTGCATTTGCTGGAAAGGCATCGAAGACCTCCGATATGCTGCATCTCCTGATGTGTGTCTCCCTTAAGTGGCTGTCAGCAAATGCCTGCTAGACACCCCATTCCAAGCTGATTGTGACATCACGGAACATGCATCATAGAACAGGCATGCTAAAACATGGGTCTTCAACCTGCGACCCTCCAGCTGCTGTGGAACTACACATCCCAGCATGCCCTGCCTCAGTTTTAGCATACCTTATAGCAAAACTGTGGCAGGGCATGCTGGGATGTGTAGTTTCACAGCAGCTGGAGGGCCACAGGATGAAGACCCATGTGCTAGAGCCAAGCCGCAGGTACATTGAATGCTAGCAAGCTGAATATTTAAATCCTTTTTGTTCCGCAGCATTCCAATGCGGAAGATTCCATGGAACCAGAGATCCTTCCATTGAGAAGGACATGCTGCCTGGATGACTACACTGTGCAAATTAAATCACGGAGCCAGTTGGTTTGTGGGTGGCTCTGGTGACTGGGTGGTTGGGTGGGTGGTGTGTCGGAGGTGGAGCACATGCAAATGATTGTGTATCATCCAGCTAGTGAGAGTGAAAACTCATGCAGGAGTGTGCCTGCTTGTCAGTGGGTTATGCTCCTTGCCAGACGTTAAATCTACATAGAGCAGCTGGAGGGGACAAGAGCATGTTTGCAAAATATAGATAGAAGAGCATATATGCTGGCGCTTTCTCCATGATTGTGTCAGCTTATGTTTTGGTGCACTGCACTTTCCTCCACTAAGTTTTAGCCATTTTTGTTAAGCTCAAGTGTAGTTGCTTCTCGGCCTTTTGGCTGTGATCTTGTATTGTGGTTGAAGGGTCTGCTGGAGGGAGGGATTGCTTTCTTCATTGGCGAAAGACCAAAGATATTCCAGGATGGAAGGCTTGGGAACACTATCCGTTTTTCAATTGTGGAAGAGTTGAAAGACCGGATTGGACTACATTCTATAGTAAAGGATGTCTTTCTATTTATTAATCCTCCCCTTATATGTGTCAGTCTTTCAATAAAGCTTCGGGCTTGTGATTCCCTCACCCTCTTACACTCCACACCCATAGCCTTATTAACTGTTGTATTATTGTACAGTTTAAATGTATAGTGCAGTTCATGATTTATAGTGTAGGCTGGCCTGTGCTGTAGTTCTTGAACTGTACTATACCATCAGCATTTCTATTGTGTTTTGGCTGTGCCGCAACGCGGTACTTATGTGTGTAATGTTTATGTATGTTTTTTTGCTTCTTTATGTGCATCGGTCCTACAAGTACTGAAAGCTCTTCTCCATCTCCCTTTTCTGAAAAGCCATTTAATATATGGTTCCCAGATAGGGGACATATCAGATATTGGATTTCAAAAGCATCAAATATCATACCACTTTTATTGCCATCAAAGATAAACATTGATTGTTTTCAGATATTGGCTTGAAAAAGCAGTCTTTATTGACATAAAAAAAAACATACATAAACATTGCACACATAAATACAGTGTTGCAGCACAGCCAAAACACAATACAAATGCTGACGGTATAGTACAGTTCAAGAACTACAGCACAGGCCAGTCTACACTATAAATCATGAACTGCACTATACATTTAAACTATACAATAATACAACAGTTAATAAGGCTATGGGTGTGGAGTGTAAGAGGGTGAGGGATTCACAAAACCGAAGCTTTATTGTAACACAGACACATATAAGGGGAGGGTCAATAAATAGAAAGATATCCTTTACTATAGAATGTAGTCCAATCCGACCTCTGTGCTCTTCCACAACTGAAAAACAGATAGTGTTCCCAAGCCTTCCATCCTGGAATATCTTTGGTCTTTCGCCAATGAAGAAAACAATCCCTCCCTCCAGCAGACCCTTCAACCACGATACAAGATCACAGCCAAAAGGCCGAGAAGCAACTACACTTGAGCTTAACAAAAATGGCTAAAACTTAGTGGAGGAAAGTGCAGTGCACCAAAACATAAGCTGACACAATCATGGAGAATGCGCCAGCATATATGCTCTTCTATCTATATTTTGCAAACCTGCTCTTGTCCCCTCCAGCTGCTCTATGTAGATTTAACGTCTGGCAAGGTGCATAACCCACTGACAAGCAGGCACACTCCTGCATGAGTTTTCTCTCTCACTAGCTGGATGATACACAATCATTTGCATGCGCTCCACTTCCGACACACCACCCACCCAACCACCCAGTCACCAGAGCCACCCACAAGCCAACTGGCTCCGTGATTTAATTTGCACAGTGTAGTCATCCAGGCAGCATGTCCTTCTCAATGGAAGGATCTCTGGTTCCATGGAATCTTCCGCATTGGAATGCTGCGGAACAAAAAGGATTTAAATATTCAGCTTGCTAGCATTCAATGTACCTGCGGCTTGGCTCTAGCACATGGGTCTTCATCCTGTGGCCCTCCAGCTGCTGTGAAACTACACATCCCAGCATGCCCTGCCACAGTTTTGCTATTAAGGTATGCTAAAACTGAGGCAGGGCATGCTGGGATGTGTAGTTCCACAGCAGCTGGAGGGTCGCAGGTTGAAGACCCATGTTTTAGCATGCCTGTTCTATGATGCATGTTCCATGATGTCACAATCAGCTTGGAATGGGGTGTCTAGCAGGCATTTGCTGACAGCCACTTGAGGGAGACACACATCAGGAGATGCAGCATATCGGAGGTCTTCGATGCCTTTCCAGCAAATGCACACCACCTGCTGCTGGTCTGGACACAAAACAATGCCCACAATCGAAGTCCCAAAATGCCCAACTACAGGATTCATGTAAGTAGTGAATTTAGGAATGAATTTAGAAGTAGGAAATTAAGTTAGTTCACAAGTACATTCAAATTCAGATCTAAAGACTAAACACAAAACACAAAATAAGACTCCACAGAGCAATTATCAGGTGTCTGCATTGTTGCATTTAAAAAATCAAGCAATTAGGGAACACAATGTTGCGACAATGTAACCCTATTTGCAAAATAGTACTAAATAAGTTTGTCGATGTAAGACATTTGCAAAGGCGCAAACAAAACACGCTGGAAAATGCAACTGAATCTGTTTTTGGAGGTTAGAAAAGATGCAGGATCAAGTAGCTCCATGGGTAGGGTGTTTGATTAGAATTCAACAGGTTATAGGTTTGAATCCTGGGTATGATAGTTTGAGGTGTTATTTAATAAAGTATGTTATTATATATTAGTCACACATGGCTTACTTGTACAAATGGCATGTCACCAGTTAGTGCTGACTGCTGATATGCCATTTGCACTAAAACAAATTAAAATGGTAAAAGTTATTGTACTTTAAGTAAAAATAAAAGCTAAAATATCAACCCCAGTTTTGGATTACTTTAATGAACAAAAAAAAAATGCATATAGCAAAGGATAGTTTCAATCTGCCTACCTCTGGGTTATGGGCCCAGCATGCTTCCATTGCAGTACTCTGCTGCACATGTAAGTGCAAGAGATCCTGAAGCACTCACTCATCATGCGAAAGTACCAATGTGTTTCTTCATTGGTTGCTGGAAGAAACATCTTACAAAAACTCTCCAGATTATTGACTTTTTAAAGTTTTTCTAGGAAACGTTCTAGATGAATGCTTATTAATCTTTGTCAGTATGGACTTTTCGCAAAGTGTCTCTGTGGCGCAATCGGATAGTGTGTTCAGCTATTAATCAAAAGGTTGGTGGTTCAATCCCACCCAGGGACGTAATTGACCTTGTAATCAGATTTTGGTGATATTTAAGTAGACAAGTCAAAATTGCAAACCCCCTCTTATGGTGTAGGGTACCTGGCCTTCTCTGATGTAATCAGATTTGATTAAGTGATTTTATAAAAAAACAGCTAGGAAGCACAATTTAGCAGTGGGTTGCTGAGAAAAAGAAAAATGCTGGCAGAAAAATCCAATTGAGTGATTAAACAGCTCTTCATTTTCTGGCTTTATTTTTATGATAACAAATTTGTTCTCTGAAAAGTGTCCACAAAGCCAAGTATCTGATTAACATCTTTGTAGGGATGTTTTTTCACCTATTACTAAATTAAACTTGCTTCATTGGAAAGGCAGCAAGATGCATCCTCATTTCAATATCTACGGAAATAATACAGGTTGACACCAGGAAACATTAACGCCACTGCATCTTTGCTGTTTTCTCATGTGGAAGTCTGTTTAATGTGAAAACAAGGTGATATCTAATTAGCACACAGGTAAGGAATTAAGAAAATCTTTATTTAAGGGTGAAGATGTTTCTCACAAAATCGTTGCCCCAATGCATCATTGAAATTCAAGCTGGAAAGATGATTTTAATATATCACTTGTACATTTTGTATTGCTCTTCTGGTGACAATGTAGTTTGTTTTTGTCAATTACCATTTTAATAATAGGGTAAAGAAAATTAAGTGGATTTTTGAAAGAAAACAATACTGTCAATATACTATTAAAACAAATTAAAATGGTAAAAGTTATTGTACTTTAAGTAAAAATAAAAGCTAAAATATCAATCCCAGTTTTGGATTACTTTAATGAACAAAAAAAAAATGCATATAGCAAAGGATAGTTTCAATCTGCCTACCTCTGGGTTATGGGCCCAGCATGCTTCCATTGCAGTACTCTGCTGCACATGTAAGTGCAAGAGATCCTGAAGCACTCACTCATCATGCAAAAGTACCAATGTGTTTCTTCATTGGTTGCTGGAAGAAACATCTTACAAAAACTCTCCAGATTATTGACTTTTTAAAGTTTTTCTAGGAAACGTTCTAGATGAATGCTTATTAGTCTTTGTCAGTATGGACTTTTTGCAAAGTGTCTCTGTGGCGCAATCGGTTAGTGTGTTCAGCTATTAATCAAAACGTTGGTGGTTCAATCCCACCCAGGGACGTAATTGACCTTGTGATCAGATTTTGGTGATATTTAAGTAGACAAGTCAAAATTGCAAACCCCCTCTTATGGTGTAGGGTACCTGGCCTTCTCTGATGTAATCAGAGTTAGATTTGATTAAGTGATTTTATAAAAAATCAGCTAGGAAGCACAATTTAGCAGTGGGTTGCAGAGAAAAAGAAAAATGCTGGCAGAAAAATCCAATTGAGTGATTAAACAGCTCTTCATTTTCTGGCTTTATTTTTATGATAACAAATTTGTACTCTGAAAAGTGTCCACAAAGCCAAGTATCTGATTAACATCTTTGTAGGGATGGTTTTTCACCTATTACTAAATTAAACTTGCTTCATTGGAAAGGCAGCAAGATGCATCCTCATTTCAATATCTACGGAAATAATACAGGTTGACACCAGGAAACATTAACGCCACTGCATCTTTGCTGTTTTCTCATGTGGAAGTCTGTTTAATGTGAAAACAAGGTGATATCTAATTAGTACACAGGTAAGGAATTAAGAAAATCTTTATTTAAGGGTGAAGATGTTTCTCACAAAATCGTTGCCCCAATGCATCATTGAAATTCAAGCTGGAAAGATGATTTTAATATATCACTTGTACATTTTGTATTGCTCTTCTGGTGACAATGTAGTTTGTTTTTGTCAATTACCATTTTAATAATCGGGTAAAGAAAATTAATTGGATTTTTGAAAGAAAACAATACTGTCAATATACTATTAAAACAAATTAAAATGGTAAAAGTTATTGTACTTTAAGTAAAAATAAAAGAGCAAAAATATCAATCCCAGTTTTGGATTACTTTAATTAACAAAAAAAATGCATATAGCAGAGGATAGTTTCAATCTGCCTACCTCTGGGTTATGGACCCAGCATGCTTCCATTACAGTACTCTGCTGCACATGTAAGTGCAAGAGATCCTGAAGCACTCACTCATCATGGGAAAGTACCAATGTGTTTCTTCATTGGTTGATGGAAGAAACATCTTACAAAAACTCTCCACATTATTGACTTTTTAAAATGTTTCTAGGAATCGTTCTAGATGAATGCTTATTAGCCTTTGTCAGTATATACTTTTGCAAAGTGTCGCGGTGGCGCAATCAGTTAGTGTGTAAGGCTATTAACCAAAAGGTTGGTGGTTCAATCCCATCCAGGGACTTAATTGACCTTGTTATCAGATTTTGGTGATCTTTAAGTAGACAAGTCAAAATTTCAAACCCCCTGTTATGGTGTAGGGTACCTGGCCTTCTCTGATGTAATCAGAGTTAGATTTGATTCAGTGATTTTATAAAAACAGCTAGGAAGCACAATTTAGCAGTGGGTTGCAGAGAAAAAGAAATATGCTGGCAGAAAAATCCAATTGAGTGATTAAACAGCTCTTCATTTTCTGGCTTTATTTTTATGCTAACTAATTTGTTCTCTGAAAAGAGTCCACAAAGCCAAGTATCTGATTAACATATTTGTAGGGATGGTTTTTCACCTATTACTAAATTAAACTTGCTTCATTGGAAAGGCAGCAAGATGCATCCTCATTTCAATATCTACTGAAATAATACAGGTTGACACCAGGAAACATTAACGCTACTGCATCCTTGCTGCTTTCTCATGTGGAAGTCTGTTTAATGTGAAAACAAGGTGATATCTAATTAGCACACAGGTAAGGAATT
This sequence comes from Pseudophryne corroboree, assembly GCF_028390025.1. Lineage (NCBI taxonomy): Eukaryota > Metazoa > Chordata > Amphibia > Anura > Myobatrachidae > Pseudophryne > Pseudophryne corroboree. The sequence continues at coordinate 253,609 of NW_026970402.1, read as the reverse complement.
AAGAAAATCTTTATTTAAGGGTGAAGATGTTTCTCACAAAATCGTTGCCCCAATGCATCATTGAAATTCAAGCTGGAAAGATGATTTTAATATATCACTTGTACATTTTGTATTGCTCTTCTGGTGACAATGTAGTTTGTTTTTGTCAATTACCATTTTAATAATAGGGTAAAGAAAATTAAGTTGATTTTTGAAAGAAAACAATACTGTCAATATACTATTAAAACAAATTAAAATGGTAAAAGTTATTGTACTTTAAGTAAAAATAAAAGCTAAAATATCAATCCCAGTTTTGGATTACTTTAATGAACAAAAAAAATGCATATAGCAAAGGATAGTTTCAATCTGCCTACCTCTGGGTTATAGGCCCAGCATGCTTCCATTGCAGTACTCTGCTGCACATGTAAGTGCAAGAGATCCTGAAGCACTCACTCATCATGCGAAAGTACCAATGTGTTTCTTCATTGGTTGCTGGAAGAAACATCTTACAAAAACTCTCCAGATTATTGACTTTTTAAAGTTTTTCTAGGAAACGTTCTAGATGAATGCTTATTAGTCTTTGTCAGTATGTACTTTTTGCAAAGTGTCTCTGTGGCGCAATCGGTTAGTGTGTTCAGCTATTAATCAAAAGGTTGGTGGTTCAATCCCACCCAGGGACGTAATTGACCTTGTGATCAGATTTTGGTGATATTTAAGTAGACAAGTCAAAATTGCAAACCCCCTCTTATGGTGTAGGGTACCTGGCCTTCTCTGATGTAGTTAGATTTGATTAAGTGATTTTATAAAAAAAACAGCTAGGAAGCACAATTTAGCAGTGGGTTGCAGAGAAAAAGAAAAATGCTGGCAGAAAAATCCAATTGAGTGATTAAACAGCTCTTCATTTTCTGGCTTTATTTTTATGATAACAAATTTGTTCTCTGAAAAGTGTCCACAAAGCCAAGTATCTGATTAACATCTTTGTAGGGATGGTTTTTCACCTATTACTAAATTAAACTTGCTTCATTGGAAAGGCAGCAAGATGCATCCTCATTTCAATATCTACGGAAATAATACAGGTTGACACCAGGAAACATTAACGCCACTGCATCTTTGCTGTTTTCTCATGTGGAAGTCTGTTTAATGTGAAAACAAGGTGATATCTAATTAGCACACAGGTAAGGAATTAAGAAAATCTTTATTTAAGGGTGAAGATGTTTCTCACAAAATCGTTGCCCCAATGCATCATTGAAATTTAAGCTGGAAAGATGATTTTAATATATCACTTGTACATTTTGTATTGCTCTTCTGGTGACAATGTAGTTTGTTTTTGTCAATTACCATTTTAATAATCGGGTAAAGAAAATTAATTGGATTTTTGAAAGAAAACAATACTGTCAATATACTATTAAAACAAATTAAAATGGTAAAAGTTATTGTACTTTAAGTAAAAATAAAAGAGCAAAAATATCAATCCCAGTTTTGGATTACTTTAATTAACAAAAAAAAATGCATATAGCAGAGGATAGTTTCAATCTGCCTACCTCTGGGTTATGGACCCAGCATGCTTCCATTACAGTACTCTGCTGCACATGTAAGTGCAAGAGATCCTGAAGCACTCACTCATCATGGGAAAGTACCAATGTGTTTCTTCATTGGTTGATGGAAGAAACATCTTACAAAAACTCTCCAGATTATTGACTATTTAAAGTTTTTATAGGAAACGTTCTAGATGAATGCTTATTAGCCTTTGTCAGTATGTACTTTTGCAAAGTGTCGCTGTGGCGCAATCACTTAGTGTGTACGGCTATTAACCAAAAGGTTGGTGGTTCAATCCCACCCAGGGACGTAATTGACCTTGTTATCAGATTTTTTTGATCTTTAAGTAGACAAGTCAAAATTTCGAAAACCCCTGTTATGGTGTAGGGTACCTGGCCTTCTCTGATGTAATCAGAGTTAGATTTGATTCAGTGATTTTATAAAAACAGCTAGGAAGCACAATTTAGCAGTGGGTTGCAGAGAAAAAGAAATATGCTGGCAGAAAAATCCAATTGAGTGATTAAACAGCTCTTCATTTTCTGGCTTTATTTTTATGATAACAAATTTGTTCTCTGAAAAGTGTCCACAAAGCCAAGTATCTGATTAACATCTTTGTAGGGATGGTTTTTCACCTATTACTAAATTAAACTTGCTTCATTGGAAAGGCAGCAAGATGCATCCTCATTTCAATGTCTACGGAAATAATACAGGTTGACACCAGGAAACATTAACGCCACTGCATCTTTGCTGTTTTCTCATGTGGAAGTCTGTTTAATGTGAAAACAAGGTGATATCTAATTAGCACACAGGTAAGGAATTAAGAAAATCTTTATTTAAGGGTGAAGATGTTTCTCACAAAATCGTTGCCCCAATGCATCATTGAAATTCAAGCTGGAAAGATGATTTTAATATATCACTTGTACATTTTGTATTGCTCTTCTGGTGACAATGTAGTTTGTTTTTTGTCAATTACCATTTTAATAATCGGGTAAAGAAAATTAAGTGGATTTTTGAAAGAAAACAATACTGTCAATTATAAGGGCACGGTCGTGCCCTTATATTAAGGCTGAATCGAACAAACGGAATTCTCCCATAGGGAACTTCTGAGATGGGGGCATGGTTTTTGAGGGGCTACACCTCAAAACTGATAGGACGTACTGAGCTGAAATTTGGCATGGACGCGTAGAATCGTCACCCGCTGCTGCAGGCCAAATTTCAGGGCAAAATAATAAAAAATGAGGAATTGGGAGTAAGCTAAAGTTCCAACTGTCAGTTTTTTTCTGCCACTCCCTCTGTGGCTTTTTGACAACGTTTTCCTATAGAGTGAATGAAGATTTTTTTGGGAAGGCATAACTCAGGATAGAGGACGAATTAAGACTTGGGGTTTGTTTTACTAGATAGAGTATGCCCCAGTGTAGTGCCTTTTGGGGTTGTGGTTTTTCAGAAAGTTATAGGGTTTTTTTAATTAAGAGAAATATGCCCCATTATAGAGATAGGGCATTTCAATTTATTGCGCCTGCGCAGTGACCGCCAGCAGGGGGTGTACAGAGAGTAGCTCTGGCAGTTGGGCACGAGGAGACAGAGCGGGAAGGAGTCACGTGGAGCTGCAGGAGGACAGCCAGCGGTTCCCGGCGTGTGAGTTCATTGAGGTCCATGAAGCGGGAGGAGATCGCCGGAGCTGCGTAGCACTGGGTGAGTTCTGTCAGGCAGCCCACCGCTGTGTACCCAGCTTCCACTTCTCCCCCGCGTGTCCGGCCACCCTCCCCTCTCGCCCGCCCGGCCACCCTCCCCTCCCGCCCGCCCGCCCGCCCGCTCGCCCCGCTCGCCCGCCCGCTTGCCCGCTGTGTGCCCGGCCGCCCGCCGGACCTTCCCTGGTGGCTGCCTACGTCTCCTCCCCGCGTCTGTGGTGCGGCTGGCAGTAGGAGGCGTCTCGGGCAGCTGTGTCCGGCCACTCCTCCCTCCTCCTCCTCCCGCTGTGTCCGGCCCTCCCTCCCTGCAGTATGCGGTATTTATCAAGGTCTCTATGGTCACCAGTCACCCCCCCTTCCCCCTCTCGCCCTCCCTGCTGTGTGTCCGTCTCCCCCCCCTGCTGTGTGTCCGTCGCCCCCCCCCCTTGCCCTCCCTGCTGTGTGTCCCCCCCCTCCTCCCTGCAGTGTGTTCCCCCCCGCGCCCTCCCTGCTGTGTGTCCGGCCACCCTCCCCTCCTCCCGCTGTGTCCGGCCACCCTCCCCTCCTCCCGCTGTGTCCGGCCACCCCCCCTCCCGCTGTGTCCGGCCACCCCCCCCCTCTCGCTGTGTCCGTCCACCCCCTACCTCCCGCTGTGTCCGGCCACCCCCCCCCTCCCGCTGTGACCGGCCACCCCCCCCCACTCCCGCTGTGTCTGGCCACCCCCCCCTCCCGCTGTGTCCGGCCACCCTCCCCTCCTCCCGCTGTGTCCGGCCACCCTCCCCTCCTTCCGCTGTGTCCGGCCACCACCCCCTCCCGCTGTGTCCGGCCACCCCCCCCTCCCGCTGTGTCCGTCCACCCCCCCCTCCCGCTGTGTCCGGCCACCCCCCCTCCCGCTGTGTCCGGCCACCCCCCCCTCCTCCCGCTGTGTCCGGCCACCCCCCCTCCTCCCGCTGTGTCCGGCCACCCCCCCTCCTCCCGCTGTGTCCGTCCACCCCCCCTCCTCCTCTCTGCTGTGTGTCCGTTCTCCCCCCGCCCTCCCTGCTGTGTGTCCGTCCCCCCCCGCCCTCCCTGCAGCGCCTGACACACGCACACGCAGCGCCTGACACACACGCACACACGCAGCACCTGACACACACACACAGACGCAGCACCTGACACTCACACGGACCTGACACACACGCACACACTCACACGCAGCGCCTGACACACACAGACACGCAGCGCCTGACACACACAGACACGCAGCGCCTGACACACACACACTCACGCACCTGACACACACACTCACGCACCTGACACACACACACACACTCACGCACCTGACACACACACACTCACGCACCTGACACACGCACACTCACGCACCTGACACACGCACACGGCACGCAGCACCTGACACACACACACAGCACCTGACACACACACACGCAGCACCTGACACACAGACATGCAGCGCCTGACACACACACGCAGACACGCAGCACCTGACACACACACGCAGACACGCAGCACCTGACACACACACACGCAGCACCTGACACACACACGCAGACATGCAGCACCTGACACACACACGCAGACACGCAGCACCTGACACACACATGCAGACACGCAGCACCTGACACAGACACGCAGCACCTGACACACACACACATACGCAGCACCTGACACACACACACAGCACCTGACACACACACACGCAGCACCTGACACAGACATGCAGCGCCTGACACACACACGCAGACATGCAGCACCTGACACACACATGCAGCACCTGACAGACACACACACACACACACACACACACATGCAGCACCTGACACACCCACACACACAGACATGCAGCACCTGACACACCCACACACACACGCAGCACCTGACACACATACATACATGTGGCATTTAACGCACACACGCACAGCACCTGACACACAATCATATACACTCAGAGCACCTAACACACACATACACTCGCAGCACCTCACACACACTCGTATACACACGCAGCACCTGCCACTCACACATATATACACATGTAGCACCTGCCACTCCCACATACATGAACAGCACCTAACACACACATATATACATGCAGCACCTGACACACACATACACGTGCAGCACCTGACAGTCACACACATACAGATGCGACACAAACACATACACGCTCAACACCTGACACCCACGTGGCAGCTGACACATACAAATGCAGCACCTGAGATACACACATATACACGTGCAGCACCTGAGACACACACATACACGTACAGCACCTGACACACACACACATGTATGTACACGCGCGGCTCCAGGCACACACATACGTACGTACACACGCGGAATTTAAAACACACACACACTTACACGTGCGGCACCTGACACACATGTACGAACACGCGTGGCTCCTGACACACACACACGCGTGGCTCCTGACACACACACACACACACACACATGTACGAACACGCTCGGCTCCTGACACACACACGTATATACGTATACGCACGGCACCTGACACCTACACGTATGTACGTATACACACGGCTCCTGACACCCACACGCATGTACACGCGCGGCTCCTGGCACACACACACACACACACGTACGTACACGCGCGGCACCTGACACACGCCTGTACGTACACACATGCACAGCACCTGACATACACACATGTAGGTACGCGCCACCTGACACACACACACACACACACACACACACGTACACGCACGACACTTGACACACACGTACGTACACGCACGGCACTGACACGTATGTACGCGCACGGCACCTGACACTCACGTACATACTAGTGATGAGTGGGTTCGGTTCGTCGGAATCCGAACCCCCCGAACTTCACCCATTTTACACGGGTCCGAGGCAGGTTCGAACCTTCCCGCCTTGCTCGGCTAGCCCGAGCGCGCACGAACGTCATCATCCCGCTGTCGGATTCTCACGAGATTCGGATGTCTGCATTCGTGGAAAGGGATCCCATGTGTAAACATGGGACCCCTTTCAGTCCGTCTGGTCCGGGTGTTCGGTTTGTTGTTTTGCCAAGTACGTGGATTTAATCTGGAACCTGGATCAGGTGAGTATAATTATCTTTTATTTTCAGGTACCCGTGGATTCTACTTGGAGAAGAGGACCGACTGCTTCATGTCAACATAGGTAAGTATGTGTGTGTCGGCAGGTGGGAAATAAAGTTATACTTTCACGGTGTCTGTGTCCTGTTTTTATTTGGGTATTTTTCCCCCAGTAGAACTACAGGTACCAGCGGGCCCGTTTTTCTCCTGCATGCTGGTACTTGTGGTTCTCCAAGTACCAGCTTGCGGGGGAGGCTTGCTGGGACTTGTAGTACTACTAGAAAAAACAATATTCTTTAAATTTTCTCAAGGCTATCAGCCTCCCATCCGCTGCCCTTGGATGGGGGGGACAGCCTCGGGCTTCACCCCTGGCCCTTAGGTGGCTGGGGGGGGGGGACCCCTTGATTGAAGGGGTCCCCACTCCCCCAGGGTACCCCGGCCAGGGGTGACTAGTTGGATATTTAATGCCACGGCCGCAGGGCACTGTATAAAAGTGACCCCCGGCTGTGGCATTATCTGTCCAGCTAGTGGAGCCCGATGCTGGTGTAAAAAATACGGGGGACCCCTACTCTTTTTGTCCCCCGTATTTTTTGCACCAGCACCAGGCGCAGAGCCCGGTGCTGGTTTTAAAAATACGGGGGATCCCCTGTCCGTTTTTCCCCCGGATTTTTAGAACCAGGACCGGCTCGAAGAGCCCGAGGCTGGTTATGCTTTGGAGGGGGGACCCACGCAATTTTTTTTTCGGGTTTTTCACATTCCATTTAAAAAATAAATAATATTTTAAAAAATATATAAATAATACTTGTGCCTCCAAAAAAGACAAACCAAGTACCTAATCCCTTCTAATATAAATAGATATGCTATTACCAAAAAAAACAAACATGTTTTTAAAAATTTTTTATTAGATTCCGCCAGCAAAGTGTGGCGGATTGAAAATGATGAATTTACTGTTTAAAAGCACTGTTGTCGAATTTACAAACTTCAATTGAATATACTTTTGTCGAATTGCCGCATTTGTACCATTGCAGAAAAGTCGAATTTGTCAAATGTCGAATTTTAAAGTCGAATTTTGAAAGCCTGTAAGAATAGGCTCCGTCCCCTTCTACCCCTGTACCTTGCTCTCTCCTGTCTGTGCTCTCTCCCGTCTGTAGGACTAGGCCCCGCCCCCTTCTTACCCTCCTGTGACTGCTCTCTCCTGACAAGTGGACCAGGCCTGCCCCCTACACGCTGCTGGTGTCTTCATTGTTACTTGGTCTGGAGCTCCGTTGGGGAGAGAACGCACGTGAGCTCATTAAGAATGAGGAACTGGGATGTTTTAATTTTATTGTGAGTAGTGTAGTGTGGTGATGTAGTATGTTGTATGGGGGGTATAGTGTAATTATGAAGTGCAGCATATGGGAGGGCTGTAGCATAGTGATGTAGTGTGGCATATGGGGGGTGGTAGCGCATAGGCGTGCGTACAGGGGGTGCCTGGTGCGCACAGGCACTCCCTAATGTCCAGCACCGCTGCACGCCACGCTTGAGTAGCACAGTGATCGCTGAGTGTGTGATCGGTGGAGCCTAGCCTGCAGCTCATTTCCGTACCTCCCACCACCGCTGCACCCGACCCCCCTCTGCCTGCTGCTAATACTATGCTGAGTGCATTCATCGGCGGCCTCACTGGGGGGACTGGCGTCACCTTGCAATGTGACGTGGTGATGTCCGCCCATGCTCTCCTCCCGCCCACCTGTGCTTTCCTCCTGCTGCGGTCTCTCAGTCCTAGTGTGCCGCGGCCGCCACACCACTGGCAGTGTTCCTCTAGGAGGGACTGGGAGCTGCTGGCAGACACATTCTGCTGAGACTTACTTGTCAGTGCGGGTTCCGGACGGCAGGCGGCGGGTGGGAGGGCAGACGGGGAGCAGGTGTCACAAGGAGTGTGTGGGTAACTAATTAACAATACTTCCGCTCAACGTGGCACTGCTGGTCCTTCATCTCCCATGTCTCTTCACCAGGTGGCGGGCGGCCCGGAAATTAAGTGATGTGTTGTGCAGCAGTCAGTGTGAAGTGACTGTGAGTAACACTGGTGGTGCTGATGATGCTGCTGCAGAATCTGGAAGCAATTAATTCATAAATATAATGTACTCTATCAGTGTTTCTCTGACGTCCTAGTGGATGCTGGGAACTCCGTAAGGACCATGGGGATTAGCGGCTCCGCAGGATACTGGGCACAAAAGTAAAGCTTTAGGACTACCTGGTGTGCACTGGCTCCTCCCCCTATGACAATCCTCCAAGCCTCAGTTAGATTTTTGTGCCCGGCCGAGAAGGGTGCACACTAGGGGCTCTCCTGAGCTTCTTAGTGAAAGTTTTGTTTTAGGTTTTTTATTTTCAGTGAGACCTGCTGGCAACAGGCTCACTGCATCGAGGGACTAAGGGGAGAAGAAGCGAACTCACCTGCGTGCAGAGTGGATTGGGCTTCTTAGGCTACTGGACACCATTAGCTCCAGAGGGACCGAACACAGGCCCAGCCTCGGAGCTCGGTCCCAGAGCCGCGCCGCCGGCCCCCTTACAGAGCCAGAAGCAAGAAGAGGTCCGGAAAATCGGCGGCAGAAGACATCCTGTCTTCACCAAGGTAGCGCACAGCACTGCAGCTGTGCGCCATTGCTCCTCAGCACACTTCACACTTCGGTCACTGAGGGTGCAGGGCGCTAGGGGGGGGCGCCCTGAGCAGCAATAGAAACACCTTGGCTGGCGAAAATACATCACAAATAGCCCCCAGGGCTATATGGATGAATTTTAACCCCTGGCAGATTCCACAGAAAAACGGGAGAAAAGGCCGCCGAGAAGGGGGCGGAGCCTATCTCCTCAGCACACTGGCGCCATTTTCTCTCACAGCGCCGTTGGAGGGAAACTCCCTGGCTCTCCCCTGCAGTTACTACACTACAGAAAGGGGTTAAAAAAGAGAGGGGGGCACTAATTAGGCGTAGTATAACAATACAGCAGCTATAAGGGGAAAAACACTTATATAAGGTTATCCCTGTATATATATATATATATAGCGCTCTGGTGTGTGCTGGCATACTCTCCCTCTGTCTCCCCAAAGGGCTAGTGGGGTCCTGTCCTCTATCAGAGCATTCCCTGTGTGTGTGCTGTGTGTCGGTACGATTGTGTCGACATGTATGAGGAGGAAAATGGTGTGGAGGCGGAGCAATTGCCTGTTATGGAGTTGTCACCCCCTAGGGAGTCGACACCTGAGTGGCTGAGCTTATGGAAGGAATTACGTAACAGTGTCAGCTCTTTACAAAAGATTGATGACATGAGACAGCCGGCTACTCAGCCTGTGCCTGTCCAGGTGTCTCAAAAGCCATCAGGGGCTCTAAAACGCCCGTTACCGCAGATGGCAGATACAGACGCCGACACGGATACTGATTCCAGTGTCGACGATTAAGAGACGAATGTGACTTCCAGTAGGGCCACACGTTACATGATTGAGGCTATGGAAAATGTTTTTACACATTTCTGATAATACCAGTACCACTAAAAAGGCTATTATGTTGGGTGAGAAAAAACTGCCTGTAGTTTTTCCTGCATCTGAGGAATTAAATGAAGTGTGTGATGATGCGTGGGTTTCCCCCGATAAAAACTGTTAATTCCTAAAAAGTTATTAGCATCATACCCCTTCCCGCCAGAGGATAGGGCACATTGGGAAACACCCCCTAGGGTGAATAAAGCGCTCACACGCTTGTCTAAACAGGTGGCACTACCGTCCCCGGATACGGCCGCCCTTAAGGAACCTGCTGACAGAAAGCAGTAAAATATCCTAAAATGTATATACACTCACACGGGTGTGATACTGCGACCAGCAATCGCCTCAGCCTGGATGTGCAGTGCTGGGGTGGCTTGGTCGGATTCCCTGACTGACAATATTGATACCCTAGATAGGGACAGTATATTACTGACTATAGAGCATTTAAAAGATGCTTTCTATATATGCGTGATGCACAGAGGGATATTTGCCGACTGGCATCAAGAGTAAGTGCGCTGTCCATTTCTGCCAGAAGAGGGTTATGGACAAGACAGTGGTCAGGTGATGCTGATTCCAAAAGGCATACGGAAGTATCGCCTTATAAAAGGGAGGAGTTATTTGGGGTAGGTCTAACAGACCTGGTGGCCACGGCAACGGCTGGGAAATCCACATTTTTACCCCAGGTAGCCTCTCAACATAAGAAGACGCCGTATTATCAGGCGCAGTCCTTTGGGCCCCATAAGGGCAAGCGGGCAAAAGGCTCCTCATTTCTGCCCCGTGGCAGAGGGAGAGGAAAAAGGCTGCAGCAAACAGCCAGTTCCCAGGAACAGAAACGGTGGGGGCCCATCTCATAAATTTCAGCGTGCAGTGGGCTCACTCACAGGTGGACCCCTGGATCCTTCAGGTGGTATCTCAGGGGTACAAATTGGAATTTGAGACGTCTCCCCTTCGCCGTTTTCCTAAAGTCTGCTTTACCGACGTCTCCCTCCGACAGGGAGGCGGTATGGGAAGCCATTCACAAGCTGTATTCCCAGCAGGTGATAATCAAGGTACCCCTCCTACAACAGGGAAAGGGGTATTATTCCACGCTGTTTGTGGTACCGAAGCCGGACGGCTCGGTGAGACCTAATTTAAATCTGAAATCCTTGAACACTTACATACAAAGGTTCAAATTCAAGATGGAGTCACTCAGAGCGGTGATGGCAAACCGGGAAGAAGGGGATTATATGGTGTCTCTGGACATCAAGGATGCTTATCTCCATGTCCCAAATTACCCTTCTCACCAAGGGTACCTCAGGTTTGTGGTACAGAACTGTCACTATCAGTTTCAGACGCTGCCGTTTGGTTTGTCCACGGCACCCCGGGTCTTTACCAAAGTAATGGCCGAAATGATGATACTCCTTCGAAGGAAGGGAGTTTTAATTATCCCTTACTTGGACGATCTCCGGATAAGGGCAAGATCCAGGGAACAGTTGGTAGTCGGGGTAGCACTATCTCAGGTAGTGTTGCGGCAGCACGGTTGGATTCTTAATATTCCAAAATCGCAGCTGATTCCGACGACACGTCTTCTATTCCTAAGGATGATCCTGGACACAGTCCAGAAAATAAGAATTTACTTACCGATAATTCTATTTCTCATAGTCCGTAGTGGATGCTGGGGACTCCGAAAGGACCATGGGGAATAGCGGCTCCGCAGGAGACTGGGCACAAAGTAAAAGCTTTAGGACTAGCTGGTGTGCACTGGCTCCTCCCCCTATGACCCTCCTCCAAGCCTCAGTTAGGATACTGTGCCCGGACGAGCGTACACAATAAGGAAGGATTTTGAATCCCGGGTAAGACTCATACCAGCCACACCAATCACACCGTACAACTTGTGATCTGAACCCAGTTAACAGCATGATAACAGAAGGAGCCTCTGAAAAGATGGCTCACAACAACAATAACCCGATTTTTGTAACAATAACTATGTACAAGTAATGCAGACAATCCGCACTTGGGATGGGCGCCCAGCATCCACTACAGACTATGAGAAATAGAATTATCGGTAAGTAAATTCTTATTTTCTCTAACGTCCTAGTGGATGCTGGGGACTCCGAAAGGACCATGGGGATTATACCAAAGCTCCCAACCGGGTGGGAGAGTGCGGATGACTCTGCAGCACCGAATGAGAGAACTCCAGGTCCTCCTCAGCCAGGGTATCAAATTTGTAGAATTTAGCAAACATGTTTTCCCCTGACCAAGTAGCTGCTCGGCAAAGTTGTAAAGCCGAGACCCCTCGGGCAGCCGCCCAAGATGAGCCCACTTTCCGTGTGGAATGGGCTTTTACAGATTTTGGCTGTGGCAGGCCTGCCACAGAATGTGCAAGCTGAATTGTACTACAAATCCAACGAGCAATCGTCTGCTTAGAAGCAGGAGCACCCAGCTTGCTGGGTGCATACAGGATAAACAGCGAATCAGATTTTCTGACTCCAGCCGTCCTGGAAACATATATTTTCAGGGCCCTGACTACGTCCAGCAACTTGGAATCCTCCAAGTCCCTAGTAGCCGCAGGCACCACATATGAAAAATTAGGTAAGGGCTTTTATAGGATAAAGCCGCCAATTCTGAGACACGATGTACAGAGAGCCAACGTAAAAAATAACAATGTTTATTAATAAAACATATAAAAAGATTAATTGTCAAATAACCGGTGAAAAATATATATAAATATATATAAGAACATTCTACCTTTGAGAAAGTCACGTGAACGTGACGAAACGCGTCAGGACCCGCCCCTATCCACACTCAGCTCAGGTGAAATCTTCCAGGTGTTCCTTGGTCCCCGCTGCACCCTCCTTCTACAGCATCCGACATCAGCGGCTTCAGCGCACACGCCGCCACGACCGGGTTGTGAGAGAGACGATCCATTCCTTTCCGCTGCACAGCGTATATGGGCATTGCAGGACATTGAAGCCGAGGACGCTCGGCTCTTACCAGCCCATTTTGGAAAGGTATTGAATATCAATTTCAACTGAGGGACTTTTTTATTCATTAGGATCCTACCAACACACCTGGTATTTATCAACTATCTAACAAGTGAATCACGGAACTTTTCACCCCAATAAGCTGAGTCATTACAATATACCACTAGTTCACGTCTAGTGACTGTTCTTATATATATTTGTATATATTTTTCACCGGTTATTTGACAATTAATCTTTTTATATGTTTTATTAATAAACATTGTTATTTTTTACGTTGGCTCTCTGTACATCATGTTTCGTTCCTGATATTCAGCGCAGCCGTTTGTTCTTTTTCTATGCTATCACCACAATACTACACATAGTATTCCGGCAAGCGCAGACTATCAGGAACATAAAATTGTGATTATTTAATTCTATGAAACACGTATTGGTTTTCACTTTTTATTTTGATGATTAGGCACTCGTTTGTTGCAGTTTTTTGTTTTGGTCAATTCTGAGACACGCCTGGCTGAAGCCAGGGCTAACAGCATTACCACTTTCCATGTGAGATATTTTAAGTCCACAGTGGTGAGTGGTTCAAACCAATGTGATTTTAGGAATCCCAAAACTACATTGAGATCCCAAGGTGCCACTGGAGGCACAAAAGGAGGCTGTATATGCAGTACTCCCTTGACAAACGTCTGAACTTCAGGAACAGAAGCCAGTTCTTTTTGGAAGAATATTGACAGGGCCGAAATTTGAACCTTAATGGACCCTAATTTGAGGCCCATAGACAGTCCTGTTTGCAGGAAATGCAGGAAACGACCCAGTTGAAATTCCTCTGTAGGGGCCTTCCTGGCCTCGCACCACGCAACATATTTACGCCAAATACGGTGATAATGTTGTATGGTTACATCCTTCCTGGCTTTGATCAGGGTAGGGATGACTTCATCCGGAATGCCTTTTTCCTTCAGGATCCGGCGTTCAACCGCCATGCCGTCAAACGCAGCCGCGGTAAGTCTTGGAACAGACATGGTCCCTGCTGGAGCAGGTCCTTTCTTAGAGGTAGAGGCCACGGGTCTTCCGTGAGCATCTCTTGAATTTCCGGGTACCAAGTCCTTCTTGGCCAATCCGGAGCCACGAGTATAGTCTTTACTCCTCTCCTTCTTATGATTCTCAGTACTTTTGGTATGAGAGGAAGAGGAGGGAACACATACACTGACTGGTACACCCACGGTGTTACCAGAGAGTCCACAGCTATTGCCTGAGGGTCCCTTGACCTGGCGCAATATCTGTCCAGTTTTTTGTTGAGGCGGGACGCCATCATGTCCACCCTTTGGTTTTTCCCAACGGTTCACAATCATGTGGAAGACTTCTGGGTGAAGTCCCCACTCCCCCGGGTGAAGATCGTGTCTGCTGAGGAAGTCTGCTTCCCAGTTGTCCACTCCCGGAATGAACACTGCTGACAGTGCTATCACATGATTCTCCGCCCAGCGAAGAATCCTTGCCACTTCCATCATTGCCCTCCTGCTTCTTGTGCCGCCCTGTCTGTTTACGTGGGCGACTGCCGTGATGTTGTCCGACTGGATCAACACCGGCTGACCCTGAAGCAGAGGTCTTGCCTGACTTAGGGCATTGTAAATGGCCCTTAGTTCCAGGATATTTATGTGAAGTGACGTTTCCATGCTTGACCACAAGCCCTGGAAATTTCTTCCCTGTGTGACTGCTCCCCAGCCTCTCAGGCTGGCATCCGTGGTCACCAGGACCCAATCCTGAATGCCGAATCTGCGGCCCTCTAGGAGATGAGCACTCTGTAACCACCACAGGAGAGACACCCTTGTCCTTGGAGACAGGGTTATCCGCTGATGCATTTGAAGATGCGATCCGGACCATTTGTCCAGCAGATCCCACTGAAAAGTTCTTGCGTGGAATCTGCCGAATGGAATCGCTTCGTAAGAAGCCACCATCTTTCCCAGGACCATTGTGCATTGATGTACTGACACTTGGCCTGGTCTTAGGAGGTTCCTGACTATGTCGGATAACTCCTTGGCTTTCTCCTCCGGGAGAAACACCTTTTTCTGTACTGTGTCCAGAATCATCCCTAGGAACAGCAGACGTGTCGTCGGAATCAGCTGCGATTTTGGAATATTTAGAATCCATCCGTGCTGTCGTAGTACTACTTGAGATAGTGCTACTCCGACCTCTAACTGTTCTCTGGACCTTGCCTGCTTACTTTGTGCCTTCCAATGCACAATGCAAACTACAGGTAGTGCTGCAGGGCCCACACCCTTTTACTTGCCGTACAGAGCAGCTCTGGAGCTGTTACAGTGCCCAGCTGCTGCAAGAAATCAGCTTGAATGCTTCAGGGGCTGGGGCATAGCCAACATGAGCCCCACACCGAAGGAGGGTGGAGGTGTTTAATGCGAACTAGGGGTCATCCAAGCGCCGCAAAAGGCCGCCATGCCCTGCACGCCCCTTTTCTCTTTTCATATGCAGACGAGGGTTGAAGCCAACTTTGACCCACTGCTTGGATGACATCACCGTATGCAAATCCATCTGCTGCAGGCCTTCCCCCAGGAATGCTTGCACTAGTTGTTGCATTTGGTTTGTTGTTTGGGGGTGCTTCATTATTAGGCAGCCTTCTGCCCTCCCATGTTCATCTGAAAATTTGTGTTCTCCCTGCAGTTGTTGTCCCCAGATGAGAGTTCCCTTGTGCTGCCTCAGTTGAATCTCCTTTACTTGACAGAGATGTGCCTGAGCAGCGGCCCTCCCCAGCCCTATCCCAAATCATACTTATTTTGCATAGGAGATACCATGGTCATGAAGATTGTTCTCCCAGGGTGAGGTTCATTCATTGCATTCTGGGTATGCTGACCCCTGTGATTTCCCCAAATGTGGGAAACTCGACTGCATTATTTGTGGTAGTGGGGGACTGTGTTTGTGCTTTCCTCTGGTCAGCTCTGGTAAAAGTCAGATTTATTTGTCTCAGATCTTCCTCTAGCCTTGTTCTTCTTTCGAGAGTTCCCTTGTGCTGCCTCAGTTGGATCTCCTTCACTTGACAGGGGGGTACCCGAGCAGCGACCCTCCCCAGCTCTAGCCCAACTTCTACTTACCTGGCAGGTGAGATACTATGATCATGTAGGTGCTTCTCCCAGGGCAAGGCTCACCCATTGCACTCTGGGTGTGCTGCTCCTGCGATTTCCCCAAATGTGGGAAACTTGACTGCATAATTTGTGTTTCCCCTGGTCGGCTCTCATATAATTCAGATCTCTTTGTCTCAGGTCTCTCTCCAGCCTAGTTTGCTGTCTGTTTCAACTTCTCTTTTCTTGAGCCGCTCCCTTCTATGCCCTTGCGCACTATCCTGACTTCTCCCGTCTGCTTACTTTGTGCCTTCCAATGCACAATGCAAACTACAGGTAGTGCTGCAGGGCCCACACCCTTTTACTTGCCGTTCAGAGCAGCTCTGGAGCTGTTACAGTGCCCAGCTGCTGCAAGAAATCAGCTTGAATGCTTCAGGGGCTGGGGCATAGCCAACATGAGCCCCACACCGAAGGAGGGTGGAGGTGTTTAATGCGAACTAGGGGTCATCCAAGCGCCGCAAAAGTCCGCCATGCCCTGCACGCCCCTTTTCTCTTTTCATATGCAGACGAGGGTTGAAGCCAACTTTGACCCACTGCTTGGATGACATCACCATATGCAAATCCATCTGCTGCTGGCCTTCCCCCAGGAATGCTTGTACTAGTTGTTGCATTTGGTTTGTTGTTTGGGGGTGCTTCAGTATTAGGCAGCCTTCTGCCCTCCCATGTTTATCTGGAAATATGTGTTCTCCCTGCAGTTGTTGTCCCCAGATGAGAGTTCCCTTGTGCTGCCTCAGTTGAATCTCCTTTACTTGACAGAGATGTGCCTGAGCAGCGGCCCTCCCCAGCCCTATCCCAAATCATACTTATTTTGCATAGGCGATACCATGGTCATGAAGATTGTTCTCCCAGGGTGAGGTTCATTCATTGCATTCTGGGTATGCTGACCCCTGTGATTTCCCCAAATGTGGGAAACACGACTGCATTATTTGTGGTAGTGGGGGACTGTGTTTGTGCTTTCCTCTGGACAGCTCTGGTAAAAGTCAGATTTATTTGTCTCAGATCTTCCTCTAGCCTTGTTCTTCTTTCGAGAGTTCCCTTGTGCTGCCTCAGTTGGATCTCTTTCACTTGACAGGGGGGTGCCAGAGCAGTGACCCTCCCCAGCTCTAGCCCAACTCCTACTTACCTGCCAGGTGAGATACTTTGATCATGAAGGTGCTTCTCCCAGGGCAAGGCTCACCCATTGCACTCTGGGTGTGGTGCCCCTGCGATTTCCCCAAATGTGGGAAGCTTGACTGCATAATTTGTGTTTCCCCTGGTCAGCTCTCGTATAATTCAGATCTCTTTGTCTCAGGTCTCTCTCCAGCCTAGTTTGCTGTCTGTTTCCACTTCTTTTTTCATGAGCCCCTCCCTTTTATACCCTTGTGCACTATCCTGACTTCTCCTCCTGTCTGCTTACTTTGTGCCTTCCAATGCACAATGCAAACTACAGGTAGTGCTGCAGGGCCCACACCCTTTTACTTGCCGTACAGAGCAGCTCTGGAGCTGTTACAGTGCTCAGCTGCTGCAAGAAATCAGCTTGAATGCTTCAGGGGCTGGGGCATAACCAACATGAGCCCCACACCGAAGGAGGGTGGAGGTGTTTAATGTGAACTAGGGGTCATCCAAGCGCCGCAAAAGGCCGCCATGCCCTGCACGCCCCTTTTCTCTTTTCATATGCAGACGAGGTTTGAAGCCAACTTTGACCCACTGCTTGGATGACATCACCGTATGCAAATCCATCTGCTGCAGGCCTTCCCCCAGGAATGCTTGCACTAGTTGTTGCATTTGGTTTGTTGTTTGGGGGTGCTTCAGTATTAGGCAGCCTTCTGCCCTCCCATGTTCATCTGAAAATATGTGTTCTCCCTGCAGTTGTTGTCCCCAGATGAGAGTTCCCTTGTGCTGCCTCAGTTGAATCTCCTTTACTTGACAGAGATGTGCCTGAGCAGCGGCCCTCCCCAGCCCTATCCCAAATCATACTTATTTTGCATAGGAGATACCATGGTCATGAAGATTACTCTCCCAGGGTGAGGTTCATTCATTGCATTCTGGGTATGCTGACCCCTGTGATTTCCCCAAATGTGGGAAACGCGACTGCTTTATTTGTTGGTAGTGGGGGACTGTGTTTGTGTTTTCCTCTGGTCAGCTCTGGTAAAAGTCAAATTTCTTTGTTTCAGATCTTCCTCTAGCCTTGTTCTTCTTTCGAGAGTTTCCTTGTGCTGCCTCAGTTGGATCTCCTTCACTTGACAGGGGGGTGCCCGAGCAGCGACCCTCCCCAGCTCTAGCCCAACTCCTACTTACCTGCCAGGTGAGATACTATGATCATGAAGGTGCTTCTCCCAGGGCAAGGCTCACCCATTGCACTCTGGGTGTGCTGCCCCTGCGATTTCCCCAAATGTGGGAAACTTGACTGCATAATTTGTGTTTCCCCTGGTCAGGTCTCGTATAATTCAGATCTCTTTGTCTCAGGTCTCTCTCCAGCCTAGTTTGCTGTCTGTTTCAACTTCTCTTTTCTTGAGCCGCTCCCTTTTATACCCTTGTGCACTATCCTGACTTCTCCTCCTGTCTGCTTACTTTGTGCCTTCCAATGCGCAATGCAAACTACAGGTAGTGCTGCAGGGCCCACACCCTTTTACTTGCCTTACTGAACAGCTCTGGAGCTGTTACAGTGCCAAGCTGCTGCAAGAAATCAGCTTGAATGCTTCAGGGGATGGGGCATGGCCAACATGAGCCCCACACCGAAGGAGGGTGGAGGTGTTTAATGCGAACTAAGGGTCATCCAAGCGCCGCAAAAGGCCGCCATGCCCTGCATACCCCTTTTCTCTTTTCATATGCAGATGAGGGTTCCAGCCAACTTTGGCCCACTGCTTGGATGACATCACCGTATGCAATTCCGTCTTCTGCAGAACTTCCCCCAGGAATGCTTGTACTAGTTGTTGCATTTGGTTTGTTGTTTGGGGGTGCTTCAGTATTAGGCAGCCTTCTGCCCTCCCATGTTCATCTGAAAATATGTGTTCTCCCTGCAGTTGTTGTCCCCAGATGAGAGTTTCCTTGTGCTGCCTCAGTTGGATCTCTTTCACTTGACAGGGGGGTGCCCGAACAGCGACTTTCCCCAGCTCTAGCCCAACTCCTACTTACCTGCCAGGTGAGATACTATGATCATGAAGGTGCTTCTCCCAGGGCAAGGCTCACCCATTGCACTCTGGGTGTGCTGCCCCTGCGATTTCCCCAAATGTGGGAAACTTGACTGCATAATTTGTGTTTCCCCTGGTCGGCTCTCGTATAATTCAGATCTCTTTGTCTCAGGTCTCTCTCCAGCCTAGTTTGCTGTCTGTTTCCACTTCTCTTTTCTTCAGCCGCTCCCTTCTATACCCTTGTGCACTATCCTGACTTCTCCTCCCGTCTGCTTACTTTGTGCCTTCCAATGCACAATGCAAACTACAGGTAGTGCTGCAGGGCCCACACCCTTTTACTTGCCTTACAGAGCAGCTCTGGAGCTGTTACAGTGCCCAGCTGCTGCAAGAAATCAGCTTGAATGCTTCAGGGGCTGGGGCATAGCCAACATGAGCCCCACACCGAAGGAGGGTGGAGGTGTTTAATGCAAACTAGGGGTCAGACAAGCGCCGCAAAAGGCCACCATGCCCTGCACGCCCCTTTTCTGTTTTCATATGCAGACGAGGGTTGAAGCCAACTTTGACCCACTGCTTGGATGACATCACCATATGCAAATCCATCTGCGGCAGGCCTTCCCCCAGGAATGCTTGCACTAGTTGTTGCATTTGGTTTGTTGTTTGGAGGTGCTTCAGTATTAGGCAGCCTTCTGCCCTCCCATGTTCATCTGAAAATATGTGTTCTCCCTGCAGTTGTTGTCCCAAGATGAGAGTTCCCTTGTGCTGCCTCAGTTGAATCTCCTTTACTTGACAGAGATGTGCATGAGCAGCGGCCCTCCCCAGCCCTATTCCAAATCATACTTATTTTGCATAGGAGATACCATGGTCATGAAGATTTTTCTCCCAGGGTGAGGTTCATTCATTGCATTTTGGGTATGCTGACCCCTGTGATTTCCCCAAATGTGGGAAACTTGACTGCATTATTTGTGGTAGTGGGAGACTGTGTTTGTGCTTTCCTCTGGTCAGCTCTGGTAAAAGTCAGATTTCTTTGTCTCAGATTTTCCTTTAGCCTTGTTCTTCTTTCGAGAGTTCCCTTGTGCTGCCTCAGTTGGATCTCCTTCACTTTACAGGGGGGTACCCGAGCAGCGACCCTCCCCAGCTCTAGCCCAACTCCTACTTACCTGCCAGGTGAGATACTATGATCATGAAGGTGCTTCTCCCAGGGCAAGGCTCACCCATTGTACTCTGGGTGTGCTGCTCCTGCGATTTCCCCAAATGTGGGAAACTTGACTGCATAATTTGTGTTTCCCCTGGTCGGCTCTCGTATAATTCAGATCTCTTTGTCTCAGGTCTCTCTCCAGCCTAGTTTGCTGTCTGTTTCCACTTCTCTTTTCTTCAGCCGCTCCCTTCTATACCCTTGTGCACTATCCTGACTTCTCCTCCCGTCTGCTTACTTTGTGCCTTCCAATGCACAATGCAAACTACAGGTAGTGCTGCAGGGCCCACACCCTTTTACTTGCCTTACAGAGCAGCTCTGGAGCTGTTACAGTGCCCAGCTGCTGCAAGAAATCAGCTTGAATGCTTCAGGGGATGGGGCATGGCCAACATGAGCCCCACACCAAAGGAGGGTGGAGGTGTTTAATGCGAACTAGGGGTCATCCAAGCACCGCAAAAGGCCGCCATGCCCTGCACGCCCCTTTTCTCTTTTCATATGCAGATGAGGGTTGAAGCCAACTTTGACCCACTGCTTGGATGACATCACCGTATGCAAATCCGTCTTCTGCAGAACTTCCCCCAGGAATGCTTGCACTAGTTGTTGCATTTGGTTTGTTGTTTGGGGGTGCTTCAGTATTAGGCAGCCTTCTGCCCTCCCATGTTCATCTGAAAATATGTGTTCTCCCTGCAGTTGTTGTCCCAAGATGAGAGTTCCCTTGTGCTGCCTCAGTTGAATCTCCTTTACTTGACAGAGATGTGCATGAGCAGCGGCCCTCCCCAGCCCTATTCCAAATCATACTTATTTTGCATAGGAGATACCATGGTCATGAAGATTTTTCTCCCAGGGTGAGGTTCATTCATTGCATTTTGGGTATGCTGACCCCTGTGATTTCCCCAAATGTGGGAAACTTGACTGCATTATTTGTGGTAGTGGGAGACTGTGTTTGTGCTTTCCTCTGGTCAGCTCTGGTAAAAGTCAGATTTCTTTGTCTCAGATTTTCCTTTAGCCTTGTTCTTCTTTCGAGAGTTCCCTTGTGCTGCCTCAGTTGGATCTCCTTCACTTTACAGGGGGGTACCCGAGCAGCGACCCTCCCCAGCTCTAGCCCAACTCCTACTTACCTGCCAGGTGAGATACTATGATCATGAAGGTGCTTCTCCCAGGGCAAGGCTCACCCATTGTACTCTGGGTGTGCTGCTCCTGCGATTTCCCCAAATGTGGGAAACTTGACTGCATAATTTGTGTTTCCCCTGGTCGGCTCTCGTATAATTCAGATCTCTTTGTCTCAGGTCTCTCTCCAGCCTAGTTTGCTGTCTGTTTCCACTTCTCTTTTCTTCAGCCGCTCCCTTCTATACCCTTGTGCACTATCCTGACTTCTCCTCCCGTCTGCTTACTTTGTGCCTTCCAATGCACAATGCAAACTACAGGTAGTGCTGCAGGGCCCACACCCTTTTACTTGCCTTACAGAGCAGCTCTGGAGCTGTTACAGTGCCCAGCTGCTGCAAGAAATCAGCTTGAATGCTTCAGGGGATGGGGCATGGCCAACATGAGCCCCACACCAAAGGAAGGTGGAGGTGTTTAATGCGAACTAGGGGTCATCCAAGCACCGCAAAAAGCCGCCATGCCCTGCACGCCCCTTTTCTCTTTTCATATGCAGATGAGGGTTGAAGCCAACTTTGACCCACTGCTTGGATGACATCACCGTATGCAAATCCGTCTTCTGCAGAACTTCCCCCAGGAATGCTTGCACTAGTTGTTGCATTTGGTTTGTTGTTTGGGGGTGCTTCAGTATTAGGCAGCCTTCTGCCCTCCCATGTTCATCTGAAAATATGTGTTCTCCCTGCAGTTGTTGTCCCCAGATGAGAGTTCCCTTGTGCTGCCTCAGTTGAATCTCCTTAACTTGACAGAGATGTGCCTGAGCAGCGGCCCACCCCAGCTCTATCCCAAATCATACTTATTTTGCATAGGACATACCATGGTCATGAAGATTATTCTCCCAGGCTGAGGTTCATTCATTGCATTCTGGGTATGCTGACCCCTGTGATTTCCCCAAATGTGGGAAACTCGACTGCTTTATTTGTGGTAGTGGGGGACTGTGTTTGTGTTTTCCTCTGGTCAGCTCTGGTAAAAGTCAGATTTCTTTGTTTCAGATCTTCCTCTAGCCTTGTTCTTCTTTCGAGAGTTCCCTTGTGCTGCCTCAGTTGGATCTCCTTCACTTGACAGGGGGGTGCCCGAGCAGAGACCCTCCCCAGCTCTAGCCCAACTCCTACTTACCTGCCAGGTGAGATACTATGATCATGATGGTGCTTCTCCCAGGGCAAGGCTCACCCATTGCACTCTGGGTGTGCTGCCCCTGCGATTTCCCCAAATGTGGGAAACTTGACTGCATAATTTGTGTTTCCCCTGGTCGGCTCTCGTATAATTCAGATCTCTTTGTCTCAGGTCTCTCTCCAGCCTAGTTTGCTGTCTGTTTCCACTTCTCTTTTCTTCAGCCGCTCCCTTCTATAACCTTGTGCACTATCCCTACTTCTCCTCCCGTCTGCTTACTTTGTGCCTTCCAATGCACAATGCAAACTACAGGTAGTGCTGCAGGGCCCACACCCTTTTACTTGCCTTACAGAGCAGCTCTGGAGCTGTTACAGTGCCCAGCTGCTGCAAGAAATCTGCTTGAATGCTTCAGGGGATGGGGCATGGCCAACATGAGCCCCACACCAAAAGAGGGTGGAGGTGTTTAATGCGAACTAGGGGTCATCCAAGCACCGCAAAAGGCCGCCATGCCCTGCACGCCCCTTTTCTCTTTTCATATGCAGACGAGGGTTGAAGCCAACTTTGACCCACTGCTTGGATGACATCACCATATGCAAATCCATCTGCGGCAGGCCTTCCCCCAGGAATGCTTGCACTAGTTGTTGCATTTGGTTTGTTGTTTGGGGGTGCATCAGTATTAGGCAGCCTTCTGCCCTCCCATGTTCATCTGAAAATATATGTTCTCCCTGCAGTTGTTGTCCCCAGATGAGAGTTCCCTTGTGTTGCCTCAGTTAAATCTCCTTTACTTGACAGAGATGTGCATGAGCAGCGGCCCTCCCCAGCCCTATTCCAAATCATACTTATTTTGCATAGGAGATACCATGGTCATGAAGATTTTTCTCCCAGGGTGAGGTTTATTCATTGCATTTTGGGTATGCTGACCCATGTGATTTCCCCAAATGTGGGAAACTTGACTGCATTATTTGTGGTAGTGGGAGGCTGTGTTTGTGATTTCTTCTGGTCAGCTCTGGTAAAAGTCAGATTTCTTTGTCTCAGATTTTCCTTTAGCCTTGTTCTTCTTTCGAGAGTTCCCTTGTGCTGCCTCAGTTGGATCTCCTTCACTTTACAGGGGGGTACCCGAGCAGCGACCCTCCCCAGCTCTAGCCCAACTCCTACTTACCTGCCAGGTGAGATACTATGATCATGAAGGTGCTTCTCCCAGGGCAAGGCTCACCCATTGTACTCTGGGTGTGCTGCTCCTGCGATTTCCCCAAATGTGGGAAACTTGACTGCATAATTTGTGTTTCCCCTGGTCGGCTCTCGTATAATTCAGATCTCTTTGTCTCAGGTCTCTCTCCAGCCTAGTTTGCTGTCTGTTTCCACTTCTCTTTTTTTCAGCCGCTCCCTTCTATACCCTTGTGCACTATCCTGACTTCTCCTCCCGTCTGCTTACTTTGTGCCTTCCAATGCACAATGCAAACTACAGGTAGTGCTGCAGGGCCCACACCCTTTTACTTGCCTTACAGAGCAGCTCTGGAGCTGTTACAGTGGCCAGCTGCTGCAAGAAATCAGCTTGAATGCTTCAGGGGCTGGGGCATAGCCAACATGAGCCCCACACCGAAGGAGGGTGGAGGTGTTTAATGCAAACTAGGGGTCAGTCAAGCGCCGCAAAAGGCCACCATGCCCTGCACGCCCCTTTTCTGTTTTTATATGCAGACGAGGGTTGAAGCCACCTTTGACCCACTGCTTGGATGACATCACCATATGCAAATCCATCTGCGGCAGGCCTTCCCCCAGGAATGCTTGCACTAGTTGTTGCATTTGGTTTGTTGTTTGGGGGTGCTTCAGTATTAGGCAGCCTTCTGCTCCACCCTCCTTTGGTGTGGGGCTCATGTTGGCCATGTCCCATCCCCTGAAGCATTCAAGCAGATTTCTTGCAGCAGCTGGGCACTGTAACAGCTCCAGAGACGCTCTGTAAGGCAAGTAAAAGGGTGTGGGCCCTGCAGCACTACCTGTAGTTTGCATTGTGCATTGGAAGGCACAAAGTAAGCAGACGGGAGGAGAAGTCAGGATAGTGCACAAGGGTATAGAAGGGAGCGGCTGAAGAAAAGAGAAGTGGAAACAGACAGCAAACTAGGCTGGAGAGAGATCTGAGACAAAGAGATCTGAATTATACGAGAGCCGACCAGGGGAAACACAAATTATGCAGTCAAGTTTCCCACATTTGGGGAAATCGCAGGGGCAGCACACCCAGAGTGCAATGGGTGAGCCTTGCCCTGGGAGAAGCACCTTCATGATCATAGTATCTCACCTGGCAGGTAAGTAGGAGTTGGGCTAGAGCTAGGGAGGGTCGCTGCTCGGGCACCCCCCTGTTAAGTGAAGGAGATCCAACTGAGGCAGCACAAGGGAACTCTCGAAAGAAGAACAAGGCTAAAGGAAAATCTGAAACAAAGAAATCTGACTTTTACCAGAGCTGACCAGAAGAAATCACAAACACAGCCTCCCACTACCACAAATAATGCAGTCGAGTTTCCCACATTTGGGGAAATCACAGGGGTCAGCATACCCAAAATGCAATGAATGAACCTCACCCTTGGAGAAAAATCTTCATGACAATGGTATCTCCTATGCAAAATAAGTATGATTTGGAAGAGGGCTGGGGAGGGCCGCTGCTCATGCACATCTCTGTCAAGTAAAGGAGATTCAACTGAGGCAGCACAAGGGAACTCTCATCTTGGGACAACAACTGCAGGGAGAACATATATTTTCAGATGAACATGGGAGGGCAGAAGGCTGCCTAATACTGAAGCACCCCCAAACAACAAACCAAATGCAACAACTAGTGCAAGCATTCCTGGGGGAAGGCCTGCCGCAGATGGATTTGCATATGGTGATGTCATCCAAGCAGTTGGTCAAAGTTGGCTTCAACCCTCGTCTGCATATGAAAAGAGAAAAGGGGCGTGCAGGGCATGGTGGCCTTTTGCGGCGCTTGGCTGACCCCTAGTTTGCATTAAACACCTCCACCCTCCTTTGGTGTGGGGCTCATGTTGGCTATGCCCCAGCCCCTGAAGCATTCAAGCTGAATTCTTGCAGCAGCTGGGCACTGTAACAGCTCCAGAGCTGCTCTGTAAGGCAAGTAAAAGGGTGTGGGCCCTGCAGCACTACCTGTAGTTCGCATTGTGCGTTGGAAGGCACAAAGTAAGCAGACAGGAGGAGAAGTCAGGATAGTGCGCAAGGGCATAGAAGGGAGCGGCTCAAGAAAAGAGAAGTGGAAACAGACAGCAAACTAGGCTGGAGAGAGACCTGAGACAAAGAGATCTGAATTATACGAGAGCCGACCAGGGGAAACACAAATTATGCAGTCAAGTTTCCCACATTTGGGGAAATCGCAGGAGCAGCACACCCAGAGTGCAATGGGTGAGCCTTGCCCTGGGAGAAGCACCTTCATGATCATAGTATCTCACCTGGCAGGTAAGTAGGAGTTGGGCTAGAGCTGGGGAGGGTCGCTGCTCGGGTACCCCCCTGTAAAGTGAAGGAGATCCAACTGAGGCAGCACAAGGGAACTCTCGAAAGAAGAACAAGGCTAGAGGAAAATCTGAGACAAAGAAATCTGACTTTTACCAGAGCTGACCAGAGGAAAGCACAAACACAGTCCCCCACTACCACAAATAATGCAGTCAAGTTTCCCACATTTGGGGAAATCACAGAGGTCAGCATACCCAAAATGCAATGAATGAACCTCACCCTGGGAGAACAATCTTCATGACCATGGTATCTCCTATGCAAAATAAGTATGATTTGGAATAGGGCTGGGAAGGGCCGCTGCTCATGCACATCTCTGTCAAGTAAAGGAGATTCAACTGAGGCAGCACAAGGGAACTCTCATCTGGGGACAACAACTGCAGGGAGAACACATATTTTCAGATGAACATGGGAGGGCAGAAGGCTGCCTAATACTGAAGCACCCCCAAACAACAAACCAAATGCAACAACTAGTGCAAGCATTCCTGGGGGAAGTTCTGCAGAAGATGGATTTGCATACGGTGATGTCATCCAAGCAGTGGGTCAAAGTTGGCTTCAACCCTCATCTGCATATGAAAAGAGAAAAGGGGCGTGCAGGGCATGGCGGCCTTTTGCGGTGCTTGGATGACCCCTAGTTCGCATTAAACACCTCCACCCTCCTTCGGTGTGGGGCTCATGTTGGCTATGCCCCAGCCCCTGAAGCATTCAAGCTGATTTCTTGCAGCAGCTGGGCACTGTAACAGCTCCAGAGCTGCTCTGTAAGGCAAGTAAAAGGGTGTGGGCCCTGCAGCACTACCTGTAGTTTGCATTGTGCATTGGAAGGCACAAAGTAAGCAGATGGGAGGAGAAGTCAGGATAGTGCACAAGGGTATAGAAGGGAGCGGCTGAAGAAAAGAGAAGTGGAAACAGACAGCAAACTAGGCTGGAGAGAGACCTGAGACAAAGAGATCTGAATTATACGTGAGCCGACCAGGGGAAACACAAATTATGCAGTCAAGATTCCCACATTTGGGGAAATCGCAGGAGCATCACACCCAGAGTACAATGGGTGAGCCTTGCCCTGGGAGAAGCACCTTCATGATCATAGTATCTCACCTGGCAGGTAAGTAGGAGTTGGGCTAGAGCTGGGGAGGGTCGCTGCTCGGGTACCCCCCTGTAAAGTGAAGGAGATCCAACTGAGGCAGCACAAGGGAACTCTCGAAAGAAGAACAAGGCTAAAGGAAAATCTGAGACAAAGAAATCTGACTTTTACCAGAGCTGACCAGAGGAAAGCACAAACACAGTCTCCCACTACCACAAATAATGCAGTCAAGTTTCCGACATTTGGGGAAATCACAGGGGTCAGCATACCCAAAATGCAATGAATGAACCTCACCCTGGGAGAAAAATCTTCATGACCATGGTATCTCCTATGCAAAATAAGTATGATTTGGAATAGGGCTGGGGAGGGCCGCTGCTCATGCACATCTCTGTCAAGTAAAGGAGATTCAACTGAGGCAGCACAAGGGAACTCTCATCTTGGGACAACAACTGCAGGGAGAACATATATTTTCAGATGAACATGGGAGGGCAGAAGGCTGCCTAATACTGAAGCACCCCCAAACAACAAACCAAATGCAACAACTAGTGCAAGCATTCCTGGGGGAAGGCCTGCCGCAGATGGATTTGCATATGGTGATGTCATCCAAGCAGTGGGTCAAAGTTGGCTTCAATCCTCGTCTGCATATGAAAAGAGAAAAGGGGCGTGCAGGGCATGGTGGCCTTTTGCGGCGCTTGGCTGACCCCTAGTTTGCATTAAACACCTCCACCCTCCTTTGGTGTGGGGCTCATGTTGGCTATGCCCCAGCCCCTGAAGCATTCAAGCTGATTTCTTGCAGCAGCTGGGCACTGTAACAGCTCCAGAGCTGCTCTGTAAGGCAAGTAAAAGGGTGTGGGCCCTGCAGCACTACCTGTAGTTCGCATTGTGCATTGGAAGGCACAAAGTAAGCAGACGGGAGGAGAAGTCAGGATAGTGCACAAGGGTATAGAAGGGAGCGGCTGAAGAAAAGAGAAGTGGAAACAGACAGCAAACTAGGCTGGAGAGAGACCTGAGACAAAGAGATCTGAATTATACGAGAGCCGACCAGGGGAAACACAAATTATGCAGTCAAGTTTCCCACATTTGGGGAAATCGCAGGGGCAGCACACCCAGAGTGCAATGGGTGAGCCTTGCCCTGGGAGAAGCACCTTCATGATCATAGTATCTCACCTGGCAGGTAAGTAGGAGTTGGGCTAGAGCTGGGGAGGGTCGCTGCTCGGGTTCCCCCCTGTGAAGTGAAGGAGATCCAACTGAGGCAGCACCAGGGAACTCTCGAAAGAAGAACAAGGCTAGAGGAAGATCTGAGACAAAGAAATCTGACTTTTACCAGAGCTGACCAGAGGAAAGCACAAACACAGTCCCCCACTACCACAAATAATGCAGTCGAGTTTCCCACATTTGGGAAAATCACAGGGGTCAGCATACCCAGAATGCAATGAATGAACCTCACCCTGGGAGAACAATCTTCATGACCATGGTATCTCCTATGCAAAATAAGTATGATTTGGGATAGGGCTGGTGAGGGCCGCTGCTCAGGCACATCTCTGTCAAGCAAAGGAGATTCAACTGAGGCAGCACAAGGGAACTCTCATCTGGGGACAACAACTGCAGGGAGACCACATCTTTTCAGATGAACATGGGAGGGCGGAAGGCTGCCTAATACTGAAGCACCATCAAATATCAAACCATATGCAACAACTAGTACAAGCACTCCTGGGGGAAGGTCTGCAGCAGACGGATTTGCATATGGTGATGTTATCCAAGCAGTGGGCCAAAGTTGACTGGAACCCTCATCTGCATATGAAAAGAGAAAAGGGGCATGCAGGGCATGGCGGCCTTTTGCAGTGCTTGGATGACCCCTAGTTCGCATTAAACACCCCCACCCTCCTTTGGTGTGGGGCTCATGTTGGCCATGCCCCATCCCCTGAAGCATTCAAGCTGATTTCTTGCAGCAGCTGGGCACTGTAACAGCTCCAGAGCTGCTCTGTAAGGCAAGTAAAAGGGTGTGGGCCCTGAAGCACTACCTGTAGTTTGCATTGTGCATTGGAAGGCACAAAGTAAGCAGACGGGAGGAGAAGTCAGGATAGTGCACAAGGGTATAGAAGGGAGCGGCTGAAGAAAAGAGAAGTGGAAACAGACAGCAAACTAGGCTGGAGAGAGACCTGAGACAAAGAGATCTGAATTATACGAGAGCCGACCAAGGGAAACACAAATTATGCAGTCAAGTTTCCCACATTTGGGGAAATCGCAGGGGCAGCACACCCAGAGTGCAATGGGTGAGCCTTGCCCTGGGAGAAGCACCTTCATGATCATAGTATCTCACCTGGCAGGTAAGTAGGAGTTGGGCTAGAGCTGGGGAGGGTCGCTGCTCGGGTACCCCCCTGTAAAGTGAAGGAGATCCAACTGAGGCAGCACAAGGGAACTCTCGAAAGAAGAACAAGGCTAGAGGAAAATCTGAGACAAAGAAATCTGACTTTTACCAGAGCTGACCAGAGGAAAGCACAAACACAGTCCCCCACTACCACAAATAATGCAGTCAAGTTTCCCACATTTGGGGAAATCACAGGGGTCAGCATACCCAAAATGCAATGAATGAACCTCACCCTGGGAGAACAATCTTCATGACCATGGTATCTCCTATGCAAAATAAGTATGATTTGGAATAGGGCTGGGGAGGGCCGCTGCTCATGCACATCTCTGTCAAGTAATGGAGATTCAACTGAGGCAGCACAAGGGAACTCTCATCTGGGGACAACAACTGCAGGGAGAACACATATTTTCAGATGAACATGGGAGGGCAGAAGGCTGCCTAATACTGAAGCACCCCCAAACAACAAACCAAATGCAACAACTAGTGCAAGCATTCCTGGGGGAAGTTCTGCAGAAGACGGATTTGCATACGGTGATGTCATCCAAGCAGTGGGTCAAAGTTGGCTTCAACCCTCATCTGCATATGAAAAGAGAAAATGGGCGTGCAGGGCATGGCGGCCTTTTGCGGTGCTTGGATGACCCCTAGTTCGCATTAAACACCTCCACCCTCCTTTGGTGTGGGGCTCATGTTGGCCATGCCCCATCCCCTGAAGCATTCAAGCTGATTTCTTGCAGCAGCTGGGCACTGTAACAGCTCCAGAGCTGCTCTGTAAGGCAAGTAAAAGGGTGTGGGCCCTGCAGCACTACCTGTAGTTTGCATTGTGCATTGGAAGGCACAAAGTAAGCAGACGGGAGGAGAAGTCAGGATAGTGCACAAGGGTATAGAAGGGAGCGGCTGAAGAAAAGAGAAGTGGAAACAGACAGCAAACTAGGCTGGAGAGAGATCTGAGACAAAGAGATCTGAATTATACGAGAGCCGACCAGGGGAAACACAAATTATGCAGTCAAGTTTCCCACATTTGGGGAAATCGCAGGGGCAGCACACCCAGAGTGCAATGGGTGAGCCTTGCCCTGGGAGAAGCACCTTCATGATCATAGTATCTCACCTGGCAGGTAAGTAGGAGTTGGGCTAGAGCTAGGGAGGGTCGCTGCTCGGGCACCCCCCTGTTAAGTGAAGGAGATCCAACTGAGGCAGCACAAGGGAACTCTCGAAAGAAGAACAAGGCTAAAGGAAAATCTGAAACAAAGAAATCTGACTTTTACCAGAGCTGACCAGAAGAAATCACAAACACAGCCTCCCACTACCACAAATAATGCAGTCGAGTTTCCCACATTTGGGGAAATCACAGGGGTCAGCATACCCAAAATGCAATGAATGAACCTCACCCTTGGAGAAAAATCTTCATGACAATGGTATCTCCTATGCAAAATAAGTATGATTTGGAAGAGGGCTGGGGAGGGCCGCTGCTCATGCACATCTCTGTCAAGTAAAGGAGATTCAACTGAGGCAGCACAAGGGAACTCTCATCTTGGGACAACAACTGCAGGGAGAACATATATTTTCAGATGAACATGGGAGGGCAGAAGGCTGCCTAATACTGAAGCACCCCCAAACAACAAACCAAATGCAACAACTAGTGCAAGCATTCCTGGGGGAAGGCCTGCCGCAGATGGATTTGCATATGGTGATGTCATCCAAGCAGTTGGTCAAAGTTGGCTTCAACCCTCGTCTGCATATGAAAAGAGAAAAGGGGCGTGCAGGGCATGGTGGCCTTTTGCGGCGCTTGGCTGACCCCTAGTTTGCATTAAACACCTCCACCCTCCTTTGGTGTGGGGCTCATGTTGGCTATGCCCCAGCCCCTGAAGCATTCAAGCTGAATTCTTGCAGCAGCTGGGCACTGTAACAGCTCCAGAGCTGCTCTGTAAGGCAAGTAAAAGGGTGTGGGCCCTGCAGCACTACCTGTAGTTCGCATTGTGCGTTGGAAGGCACAAAGTAAGCAGACAGGAGGAGAAGTCAGGATAGTGCGCAAGGGCATAGAAGGGAGCGGCTCAAGAAAAGAGAAGTGGAAACAGACAGCAAACTAGGCTGGAGAGAGACCTGAGACAAAGAGATCTGAATTATACGAGAGCCGACCAGGGGAAACACAAATTATGCAGTCAAGTTTCCCACATTTGGGGAAATCGCAGGAGCAGCACACCCAGAGTGCAATGGGTGAGCCTTGCCCTGGGAGAAGCACCTTCATGATCATAGTATCTCACCTGGCAGGTAAGTAGGAGTTGGGCTAGAGCTGGGGAGGGTCGCTGCTCGGGTACCCCCCTGTAAAGTGAAGGAGATCCAACTGAGGCAGCACAAGGGAACTCTCGAAAGAAGAACAAGGCTAGAGGAAAATCTGAGACAAAGAAATCTGACTTTTACCAGAGCTGACCAGAGGAAAGCACAAACACAGTCCCCCACTACCACAAATAATGCAGTCAAGTTTCCCACATTTGGGGAAATCACAGAGGTCAGCATACCCAAAATGCAATGAATGAACCTCACCCTGGGAGAACAATCTTCATGACCATGGTATCTCCTATGCAAAATAAGTATGATTTGGAATAGGGCTGGGAAGGGCCGCTGCTCATGCACATCTCTGTCAAGTAAAGGAGATTCAACTGAGGCAGCACAAGGGAACTCTCATCTGGGGACAACAACTGCAGGGAGAACACATATTTTCAGATGAACATGGGAGGGCAGAAGGCTGCCTAATACTGAAGCACCCCCAAACAACAAACCAAATGCAACAACTAGTGCAAGCATTCCTGGGGGAAGTTCTGCAGAAGATGGATTTGCATACGGTGATGTCATCCAAGCAGTGGGTCAAAGTTGGCTTCAACCCTCATCTGCATATGAAAAGAGAAAAG
Organism: Pseudophryne corroboree; assembly: GCF_028390025.1. Lineage (NCBI taxonomy): Eukaryota > Metazoa > Chordata > Amphibia > Anura > Myobatrachidae > Pseudophryne > Pseudophryne corroboree. Next base: position 221,343 of record NW_026970402.1, on the reverse strand, counting down.
GGGCGTGCAGGGCATGGCGGCCTTTTGCGGTGCTTGGATGACCCCTAGTTCGCATTAAACACCTCCACCCTCCTTCGGTGTGGGGCTCATGTTGGCTATGCCCCAGCCCCTGAAGCATTCAAGCTGATTTCTTGCAGCAGCTGGGCACTGTAACAGCTCCAGAGCTGCTCTGTAAGGCAAGTAAAAGGGTGTGGGCCCTGCAGCACTACCTGTAGTTTGCATTGTGCATTGGAAGGCACAAAGTAAGCAGATGGGAGGAGAAGTCAGGATAGTGCACAAGGGTATAGAAGGGAGCGGCTGAAGAAAAGAGAAGTGGAAACAGACAGCAAACTAGGCTGGAGAGAGACCTGAGACAAAGAGATCTGAATTATACGTGAGCCGACCAGGGGAAACACAAATTATGCAGTCAAGATTCCCACATTTGGGGAAATCGCAGGAGCATCACACCCAGAGTACAATGGGTGAGCCTTGCCCTGGGAGAAGCACCTTCATGATCATAGTATCTCACCTGGCAGGTAAGTAGGAGTTGGGCTAGAGCTGGGGAGGGTCGCTGCTCGGGTACCCCCCTGTAAAGTGAAGGAGATCCAACTGAGGCAGCACAAGGGAACTCTCGAAAGAAGAACAAGGCTAAAGGAAAATCTGAGACAAAGAAATCTGACTTTTACCAGAGCTGACCAGAGGAAAGCACAAACACAGTCTCCCACTACCACAAATAATGCAGTCAAGTTTCCCACATTTGGGGAAATCACAGGGGTCAGCATACCCAAAATGCAATGAATGAACCTCACCCTGGGAGAACAATCTTCATGACCATGGTATCTCCTATGCAAAATAAGTATGATTTGGAATAGGGCTGGGGAGGGCCGCTGCTCATGCACATCTCTGTCAAGTAATGGAGATTCAACTGAGGCAGCACAAGGGAACTCTCATCTGGGGACAACAACTGCAGGGAGAACACATATTTTCAGATGAACATGGGAGGGCAGAAGGCTGCCTAATACTGAAGCACCCCCAAACAACAAACCAAATGCAACAACTAGTGCAAGCATTCCTGGGGGAAGTTCTGCAGAAGACGGATTTGCATACGGTGATGTCATCCAAGCAGTGGGTCAAAGTTGGCTTCAACCCTCATCTGCATATGAAAAGAGAAAATGGGCGTGCAGGGCATGGCGGCCTTTTGCGGTGCTTGGATGACCCCTAGTTCGCATTAAACACCTCCACCCTCCTTTGGTGTGGGGCTCATGTTGGCCATGCCCCATCCCCTGAAGCATTCAAGCTGATTTCTTGCAGCAGCTGGGCACTGTAACAGCTCCAGAGCTGCTCTGTAAGGCAAGTAAAAGGGTGTGGGCCCTGCAGCACTTCCTGTAGTTTGCATTGTGCATTGGAAGGCACAAAGTAAGCAGACTGGGGGAGAAGTCAGGATAGTGCACAAGGGTATAGAAGGGAGCGGCTGAAGAAAAGAGAAGTGGAAACAGACAGCAAACTAGGCTGGAGAGAGACCTGAGACAAAGAGATCTGAATTATACGAGAGCCGACCAGGGGAAACACAAATTATGCAGTCAAGTTTCCCACATTTGGGGAAATCGCAGGGGCAGCACACCCAGAGTGCAATGGGTGAGCCTTGCCCTGGGAGAAGCACCTTCATGATCATAGTATCTCACCTGGCAGGTAAGTAGGAGTTGGGCTAGAGCTGGGGAGGGTCGCTGCTCGGGTTCCCCCCTGTGAAGTGAAGGAGATCCAACTGAGGCAGCACCAGGGAACTCTCGAAAGAAAAACAAGGCTAGAGGAAGATCTGAGACAAAGAAATCTGACTTTTACCAGAGCTGACCAGAGGAAAGCACAAACACAGTCCCCCACTACCACAAATAATGCAGTCGAGTTTCCCACATTTGGGAAAATCACAGGGGTCAGCATACCCAGAATGCAATGAATGAACCTCACCCTGGGAGAACAATCTTCATGACCATGGTATCTCCTATGCAAAATAAGTATGATTTGGGATAGGGCTGGTGAGGGCCGCTGCTCAGGCACATCTCTGTCAAGTAAAGGAGATTCAACTGAGGCAGCACAAGGGAACTCTCATCTGGGGACAACAACTGCAGGGAGACCACATCTTTTCAGATGAACATGGGAGGGCGGAAGGCTGCCTAATACTGAAGCACCATCAAATATCAAACCATATGCAACAACTAGTACAAGCACTCTTGGGGGAAGGTCTGCAGCAGACGGATTTGCATATGGTTATGTTATCCAAGCAGTGGGTCAAAGTTGACTGGAACCCTCATCTGCATATGAAAAGAGTAAAGGGGCATGCAGGGCATGGCGGCCTTTTGCAGTGCTTGGATGACCCCTAGTTCGCATTAAACACCCCCACCCTCCTTTGGTGTGGGGCTCATGTTGGCCATGCCCCATCCCCTGAAGCATTCAAGCTGATTTCTTGCAGCAGCTGGGCACTGTAACAGCTCCAGAGCTGTTCTGTAAGGCAAGTAAAAGAGTGTGGGCCCTGCAGCACCACCTGTTGTTCGCATTGTGCGTTGGAAGGCACAAATTAAGCAGACGGGAGGAGAAGTCAGGATAGTGCGCAAGGGCATTCTTTTCTCTTAGTCCGGGGGCAAGGCTTCAAAATGGGGTCTGCAACGGAGGAGACACAGGGGGCGTGGTCACAGCAGCTTTTCTCTACAGTCTGCACCAGCAGGAGCCTACACCATTTTTTATGATCACGCTGAACTGCAGTGCGACTGCAATTACAGCATGGTCAAGAAGGGAGGCGTCATGCTGGGTGGCCATGCCCTGTCACTGTGCAGGAGCCAGCACCGCTCACACACTAGTCCCCGGGTGCAGCCCCCAACCCCCGGGACTCCCGGAGCAACAAAATGTAGATTCAGGCCACCAGGCCACGCCCCTACCTATGAAACCATGCCTCCTTTTTACCATTGCGCTGTTTATCTGCGCGCACTGCATTACAATCTCCCTCGCCACCTCTCTGGGTCTCACCAGTGATAGTGACACCTCTGCCATGCTTGTAGCAGCTGGTCCTAAGATCTACGCCTCAAGCCCTGAGTGTTTGCCCTTGTGACTTGTTGATCATCATAGCGAAGCAGATGCTTACAGAAAACTGCAGGGGCTTAGACTGAAAATAAAAAAATTGATGGGTATAAGGTAGAGAGGAGCGGGTTCGGTTCTCCGAGAACCGAATTCCCCACGAACTCCACGTGGTTAACACTGGTCCGAGGCAGGCTCGGTTGTTCCCGCCTGACTCGGAAAACCTGAACAAGGGAAAATGTCATCATCCCGCTGTCGGATTCTCGCGAGATTCGGATTCCATATAAAGAGCTGCGCGTTGCTGCCATTTTTACTCGTGCATTGAAGAGAGAGCGGAGAGGACGTGGCTATGTTCTCTCAGTGGAAATCTCCATATCAGTGCTCAGTATCAGTGGTTACTTATTGCTGCTCAGTAATACTAGTAGTGTGTCTCTCCTGCTCAGTGTCAGTTCTCAGTAGTATCCTCATCAGTGCTCAGTATCACTGCTCATTGTCTTGTGCTGCATTGTGGTGCTCAGCATACTACAGTACATTACTAATAGTCCAGTGCTGCATCTTGCTGCTCAGTGTCAGTTCTAGTATCCTCATCAGTGCTCACTATCACTGCTCATTGCATTGTGGTGTTCTGTATACTACAGTAACATAGTAATATAGTATATATAGAGGAGCGGGTTCGGTTCTCAGAGAACCGAATTCCCGACGAACTCCACGTGGTTTACACTGGTCCGAGGCAGGCTCGGTTGTTCCCGCCTGACTCGGAAAACCTGAACAAGGGAAAATGTCATCATCCCGCTGTCGGATTCTCGCGAGATTCGGATTCCATATAAAGAGCTGCGCGTTGCCGCCATTTTTACTCGTGCATTGAAGAGAGAGCGGAGAGGACGTGGCTATGTTCTCTCAGTGGAAATCTCCATATCAGTGCTCAGTATCAGTGGTTACTTATTGCTGCTCAGTAATACTAGTAGTGTGTCTCTCCTGCTCAGTGTCAGTTCTCAGTAGTATCCTCATCAGTGCTCAGTATCACTGCTCATTGTCTTGTGCTGCATTGTGGTGCTCAGCATACTACAGTACATTACTAATAGTCCAGTGCTGCATCTTGCTGCTCAGTGTCAGTTTTAGTATCCTCATCAGTGCTCACTATCACTGCTCATTACATTGTGGTGTTCTGTATACTACAGTAACATAGTAATATAGTAACATATAGTAACATAGTTTTTGAGGTTGAATAGAGGCAAATTGCCCATCGTGTTCAACCTGTTTTAAGTTGTGATGATTCTACATACTTGCTGAATAATGTTTTATGACTAGTTAGCTACTATAACTCATGTTACCCCCGGATTAACCATGTTGATATTTTAAGTATTATAACCTTGGATAGCTTTTTCATTCAGAAATGTATCCATTCCTTTTTTAAATCCAATTACAGAGTCCGCCATTACCACCTTCCCTGGCAGGGAATTCCACATCCTGATTGCCCTAACAGTGAAGATCATAGTATCTCACCTGGCAGGTAAGTAGGAGTTGGGCTAGAGCTGTGGAGGATTGCTGCTCGTGCACCCCCTGTCAAGTGAAGGAGATCCAACTGAGGCAGCACAAGGGAACTCTCGAAAGAAGAACAAGGCTAGAGGAAGATCTGAGACAAAGAAATCTGACTTTTACCAGAGCTGACCAGAGGAAAGCACAAACACAGTCCCCCACTACCACAAATAATGCAGTCGAGTTTCCCACATTTGGGGAAATCACAGGGGTCAGCATACCCAGAATGCAATGAATGAACCTCACCCTGGGAGAACAATCTTCATGACCATGGTATCTCCTATGCAAAATAAGTATGATTTGGGATAGGGCTGGGGAGGGCCGCTGCTCAGGCACATCTCTGTCAAGTAAAGGAGATTCAACTGAGGCAGCACAAGGGAACTCTCATCTGGGGACAACAACTGCAGGGAGAACACATATTTTCAGATGAACATGGGAGGGCAGAAGGCTGCCTAATACTGAAGCACCCCCAAAAAACAAACCAAATGCAACTACTAGTGCAAGCATTCCTGGGGGAAGGCCTGCAGCAGATGGATTTGCATATGGTGATGTCATCCAAGCAGTGGGTCAAAGTTGGCTTCAACCCTCGTCTGCATATGAAAATAAAAAAGGGGTGTGCAGGGCATGGCGGCCTTTTGCGGCGCTTGGATGACCCCTAGTTCGCATTAAACACCTCCACCCTCCTTCGGTGTGGGGCTCATGTTGGCTATGCCCAAGCCCCTGAAGCATTCAAGCTGATTTCTTGCAGCAGCTGGGCACTGTAACAGCTCCAGAGCTGCTCTGTAAAGCAAGTAAAAGGGTGTGGGCCCTGCAGCACTACCTGTATTTTGCATTGTGCGTTGGAACGCACAAAGTAAGCAGACGGGGAAGTCAGGATAGTGCACAAGGGCATAGAAGGGAGCGGCTCAAGAAAAGAGAAGTGGAAACAGGCAGCAAACTAGGCTGGAGAGGGACCTGAGACAAAGAGATCTAAATTATATAAGAGCCGACCAGGGGAAACACAAATTATGCAGTCAAGTGTCCCACATTTGGGGAAATCGCAGGAGCAGCACACCCAGAGTGCAATGGGTGAGCCTTGCCCTGGGAGAAGCACCTTCATGATCATAGTATCTCACCTGGCAGGTAAGTAGGAGTTGGGCTAGAGCTGGGGAGGGTTGCTGCTCGGGTACCCCCCTGTCAAGTGAAGGAGATCCAACTGAGGCAGCACAAGGGAACTCTCGAAAGAAGAACAAGGCTAGAGGAAAATCTGAGACAAAGAAATCTGACTTTTACCAGAGCTGACCAGAGGAAAGCACAAACACAGTCCCCCACTACCACAAATAATGCAGTCGAGTTTCCCACATTTGGGGAAATCACAGGGGTCAGCATACCCAAAATGCAATGAATGAACCTCACCCTCGGAGAACAATCTTCATGACCATGGTATCTCCTATGCAAAATAAGTATGATTTGGGATAGGGCTGGGGAGGGCCGCTGCTCAGGCACATCTCTGTCAAGTAAAGGAGATTCAACTGAGGCAGCACAAGGGAACTCCCATCTGAGGACAACAACTGCAGGGAGAACACATATTTTCAGATGAACATGGGAGGGCAGAAGGCTGCCTAATACTGAAGCACCCCCAAACAACAAACCAAATGCAACAACTAGTACAAGCATTCCTGGGGGAAGTTCTGCAGAAGACGGATTTGCATACGGTGATGTCATCCAAGCAGTGGGCCAAAGTTGGCTGGAACCCTCATCTGCATATGAAAAGAGAAAAGGGGTATGCAGGGCATGGCGGCCTTTTGCGGCGTTGGATGACCCTTAGTTCGCATTAAACACCCCCACCCTCCTTCGGTGTGGGGCTCATGTTGGCTATGCCCCAGCCCCTGAAGCATTCAAGCTGATTTCTTGCAGCAGCTGGGCACTGTAACAGCTCCAGAGCTGCTCTGTACGGCAAGTAAAAGGGTGTGGGCCCTGCAGCACTACCTGTAGTTTGCATTGTGCATTGGAAGGCACTTAAGAAAAGAGAAGTGGAAACAGACAGCAAACTAGGCTGGAGAGAGACCTGAGACAAAGAGATCTGAAGTATACGAGAGCCGACCAGGGGAAACACAAATTATGCAGTCAAGTTTCCCACATTTGGGGAAATCGCAGGAGCAGCACACCCAGAGTGCAATGGGTGAGCCTTGCCCTGGGAGAAGCACCTACGTGATCATAGTATCTCACCTGGCAGGTAAGTAGGAGTTGGGCTAGAACTGGGGAGGGTCGCTGCTCGGGTACCCCCCTGTCAAGTGAAGGAGATCCAACTGAGGCAGCACAAGGGAATTCTCGAAAGAAGAACAAGGCTAGAGGAAGATCTGAGACAAAGAAATCTGACTTTTACCAGAGCTGACCAGAGGAAAACACAAACACAGTCCCCCACTACCACAAATAATGCTGTCGAGTTTCCCACATTTGGGGAAATCACAGGGGTCAGCATACCCAGAATGCAATGAATGAACCTCACACTGGGAGAATAATCTTCATGACCATGGTATCTCCTATGCAAAATAAGTATGATTTGGGATAGGGCTGGGGAGGGCCGCTGCTCAGGCACATCTCTGTCAATTAAAGGAGATTCAACTGAGGCAGCATAAGGGAACTCTCACTGGGGACAACAACTGCAGGGAGAACACATATTTTCAGATGAACATGGGAGGGCAGAAGGCTGCCTAATACTGAAGCACCCCCAAACAACAAACCAAATGCAACAACTAGTGCAAGCATTCCTGGGGGAAGGCCTGCAGCAGATGGATTTGCATATGGTGATGTCATCCAAGCAGTGGGTCAAAGTTGGCTTCAACCCTCGTCTGCATATGAAAAGAGAAAAGGGGCGTGCAGGGCATGGCGGCCTTTTGCGGCGCTTGGATGACCCCTAGTTCGCATTAAACACCTCCACCCTCCTTCGGTGTGGGGCTCATGTTGGCTATGCCCCAGCCCCTGAAGCATTCAAGCTGATTTCTTGCAGTAGCTGGGCACTGTAACAGCTCCAGAGCTGCTCTGTACGGCAAGTAAAAGGGTGTGGGCCCTGCAGCACTACCTGTAGTTTGCATTGTGCATTGGAAGGCACAAAGTAAGCAGACGGGAGAAGTAAGGATAGTGCGCAAGGCCATAGAATGGAGCGGCTTAAGAAAAGAGAAGTGGAAACAGACAGCAAACTAGGCTGGAGAGAGACCTGAGACAAAGAGATCTGAATTATACGAGAGCCGACCAGGGGAAACACAAATTATGCAGTCAAGTTTCCCACATTTGGGGAAATCGCAGGGGCAGCACATCCAGAGTGCAATGGGTGAGCCTTGCCCTGGGAGAAGCACCTTCATGATTATAGTATCTCACCTGGCAGGTAAGTAGAAGTTGGGCTAGAGCTGGGGAGGGTCGCTGCTCGGGCACACCCCTGTCAAGTGAAGGAGATCCAACTGAGGCAGCACAAGGGAACTCTCGAAAGAAGAACAAGGCTAGAGGAAGATCTGAAACAAATAAATCTGACTTTTACCAGAGCTGACCAGAGGAAAGCACAAACACAGTCCCCCACTACCACAAATAATGCAGTTGAGTTTCCCACATTTGGGGAAATCACAGGGGTCAGCATACCCAGAATGCAATGAATGAACCTCACCCTGGGAGAACAATCTTCAAGACCATGGTCTCTCCTATGCAAAATAAGTATGATTTGGGATAGGGCTGGGGAGGGCCGCTGCTCAGGCGCATCTCTGTCAAGTAAAGGAGATTCAACTGAGGCAGCACAAGGGAACTCTCATCTGGGGACAACAACTGCAGGGAGAACACATATTTTCAGATGAACATGGGAGGGCAGAAGGCTGCCTAATACTGAAGCACCCCCAAACAACAAACCAAATGCAACAACTAGTGCAAACATTCCTGGGGGAAGGCCTGCAGCAGATGGATTTGCATATGGTGATGCCATCCAAGCAGTGGGTCAAAGTTGGCTTCAACCCTCATCTGCATATGAAAAGAGAAAAGGGGTATGCAGGGCATGGCGGCCTTTTGCGGCGTTGGATGACCCTTAGTTCGCATTAAACACCCCCACCCTCCTTCGGTGTGGGGCTCATGTTGGCTATGCCCCAGCCCCTGAAGCATTCAAGCTGATTTCTTGCAGCAGCTTGGCACTGTAACAGCTCCAGAGCTGCTATGTACGGCAAGTAAAAGGGTGTGGGCCCTGCAGCACTACCTGTAGTTTGCATTGTGCATTGGAAGGCACTTAAGAAAAGAGAAGTGGAAACAGACAGCAAACTAGGCTGGAGAGAGACCTGAGACAAAGAGATCTGAAGTATACGAGAGCCGACCAGGGGAAACACAAATTATGCAGTCAAGTTTCCCACATTTGGGGAAATCGCAGGAGCAGCACACCCAGAGTGCAATGGGTGAGCCTTGCCCTGGGAGAAGCACCTACGTGATCATAGTATCTCACCTGGCAGGTAAGTAGGAGTTGGGCTAGAACTGGGGAGGGTCGCTGCTCGGGTACCCCCCTGTCAAGTGAAGGAGATCCAACTGAGGCAGCACAAGGGAATTCTCGAAAGAAGAACAAGGCTAGAGGAAGATCTGAGACAAAGAAATCTGACTTTTACCAGAGCTGACCAGAGGAAAACACAAACACAGTCCCCCACTACCACAAATAATGCTGTCGAGTTTCCCACATTTGGGGAAATCACAGGGGTCAGCATACCCAGAATGCAATGAATGAACCTCACACTGGGAGAATAATCTTCATGACCATGGTATCTCCTATGCAAAATAAGTATGATTTGGGATAGGGCTGGGGAGGGCCGCTGCTCAGGCACATCTCTGTCAATTAAAGGAGATTCAACTGAGGCAGCATAAGGGAACTCTCACTGGGGACAACAACTGCAGGGAGAACACATATTTTCAGATGAACATGGGAGGGCAGAAGGCTGCCTAATACTGAAGCACCCCCAAACAACAAACCAAATGCAACAACTAGTGCAAGCATTCCTGGGGGAAGGCCTGCAGCAGATGGATTTGCATATGGTGATGTCATCCAAGCAGTGGGTCAAAGTTGGCTTCAACCCTCGTCTGCATATGAAAAGAGAAAAGGGGCGTGCAGGGCATGGCGGCCTTTTGCGGCGCTTGGATGACCCCTAGTTCGCATTAAACACCTCCACCCTCCTTCGGTGTGGGGCTCATGTTGGCTATGCCCCAGCCCCTGAAGCATTCAAGCTGATTTCTTGCAGTAGCTGGGCACTGTAACAGCTCCAGAGCTGCTCTGTACGGCAAGTAAAAGGGTGTGGGCCCTGCAGCACTACCTGTAGTTTGCATTGTGCATTGGAAGGCACAAAGTAAGCAGACGGGAGAAGTAAGGATAGTGCGCAAGGCCATAGAATGGAGCGGCTTAAGAAAAGAGAAGTGGAAACAGACAGCAAACTAGGCTGGAGAGAGACCTGAGACAAAGAGATCTGAATTATACGAGAGCCGACCAGGGGAAACACAAATTATGCAGTCAAGTTTCCCACATTTGGGGAAATCGCAGGAGCAGCACAACCAGAGTGCAATGGGTGAGCCTTGCCCTGGGAGAAGCACCTACGTGATCATAGTATCTCACCTGGCAGGTAAGTAGGAGTTGGGCTAGAGCTGGGGAGGGTCGCTGCTCGGGTACCCCCCTGTCAAGTGAAGGAGATCCAACTGAGGCAGCACAAGGGAATTCTCGAAAGAAGAACAAGGCTAGAGGAAGATCTGAGACAAAGAAATCTGACTTTTACCAGAGCTGACCAGAGGAAAACACAAACACAGTCCCCCACTACCACAAATAATGCTGTCGAGTTTCCCACATTTGGGGAAATCACAGGGGTCAGCATACCCAGAATGCAATGAATGAACCTCACACTGGGAGAATAATCTTCATGACCATGGTATCTCCTATGCAAAATAAGTATGATTTGGGATAGGGCTGGGGAGGGCCGCTGCTCAGGCACATCTCTGTCAAGTAAAGGAGATTCAACTGAGGCAGCATAAGGGAACTCTCATCTGGGGACAACAACTGCAGGGAGAACACATATTTTCAGATGAACATGGGAGGGCAGAAGGCTGCCTAATACTGAAGCACCCCCAAACAACAAACCAAATGCAACAACTAGTGCAAGCATTCCTGGGGGAAGGCCTGCAGCAGATGGATTTGCATATGGTGATGTCATCCAAGCAGTGGGTCAAAGTTGGCTTCAACCCTCGTCTGCATATGAAAAGAGAAAAGGGGCGTGCAGGGCATGGCGGCCTTTTGCGGCGCTTGGATGACCCCTAGTTCGCATTAAACACCTCCATTCTCCTTCGGTGTGGGGCTCATGTTGGCTATGCCCCAGCCCCTGAAGCATTCAAGCTGATTTCTTGCAGTAGCTGGGCACTGTAACAGCTCCAGAGCTGCTCTGTACGGCAAGTAAAAGGGTGTGGGCCCTGCAGCACTACCTGTAGTTTGCATTGTGTATTGGAAGGCACAAAGTAAGCAGACGGGAGAAGTAAGGATAGTGCGCAAGGCCATAGAATGGAGCGGCTTAAGAAAAGAGAAGTGGAAACAGACAGCAAACTAGGCTGGAGAGAGACCTGAGACAAAGAGATCTGAATTATACGAGAGCCGACCAGGGGAAACACAAATTATGCAGTCAAGTTTCCCACATTTGGGGAAATCGCAGGGGCAGCACATCCAGAGTGCAATGGGTGAGCCTTGCCCTGGGAGAAGCACCTTCATGATTATAGTATCTCACCTGGCAGGTAAGTAGAAGTTGGGCTAGAGCTGGGGAGGGTCGCTGCTCGGGCACACCCCTGTCAAGTGAAGGAGATCCAACTGAGGCAGCACAAGGGAACTCTCGAAAGAAGAACAAGGCTAGAGGAAGATCTGAAACAAATAAATCTGACTTTTACCAGAGCTGACCAGAGGAAAGCACAAACACAGTCCCCCACTACCACAAATAATGCAGTTGAGTTTCCCACATTTGGGGAAATCACAGGGGTCAGCATACCCAGAATGCAATGAATGAACCTCACCCTGGGAGAACAATCTTCAAGACCATGGTCTCTCCTATGCAAAATAAGTATGATTTGGGATAGGGCTGGGGAGGGCCGCTGCTCAGGCGCATCTCTGTCAAGTAAAGGAGATTCAACTGAGGCAGCACAAGGGAACTCTCATCTGGGGACAACAACTGCAGGGAGAACACATATTTTCAGATGAACATGGGAGGGCAGAAGGCTGCCTAATACTGAAGCACCCCCAAACAACAAACCAAATGCAACAACTAGTGCAAACATTCCTGGGGGAAGGCCTGCAGCAGATGGATTTGCATATGGTGATGCCATCCAAGCAGTGGGTCAAAGTTGGCTTCAACCCTCGTCTGCATATGAAAAGAGAAAAGGGGCGTGCAGGGCATGGCGGCCTTTTGCGGCGCTTGGCTGACCCCTAGTTCGCATTACACACCTCCACCCTCCTTCGGTGTGGGGCTCATGTTGGCTATGCCCCAGCCCCTGAAGCATTCAAGCTGATTTCTTGCAGCAGCTGGGCACTGTAACTGCTCCAGAGCTGCTCTGTACGGCAAGTAAAAGGGTGTGGGCCCTGCAGCACTACCTGTAGTTTGCATTGTGCGTTGGAAGGCACGAAGTAAGCAGACGGGAGAAGTCAGGATAGTGCGCAAGGGCATAGAAGGGAGCGGCTCAAGAAAAGAGAAGTGGAAACAGACAGCAAACTAGGCTGGAGAGAGACCTGCGACAAAGAGATCTGAATTATACGAGAGCCGACCAAGGGAAACACAAATTATGCAGTCAAGTTTCCCACATTTGGGGAAATCGCAGGGGCAGCACAACCAGAGTGCAATGGGTGAGCCTTGCCCTGGGAGAAGCACCTACATGATCATAGTATCTCACCTGGCAGGTAAGTAGGAGTTGGGCTAGAGCTGGGGAGGGTCGCTGCTCGGGTACCCCCCTGTCAAGTGAAAGAGATCCAACTGAGGCAGCACAAGGGAACTCTCGAAAGAAGAACAAGGCTAGAGGAAGATCTGAGATAAAGAAATCTGATTTTTACCCGAGCTGACCAGAGGAAAGCACAAACACAGTCCCCCACTACCACAAATAATGCAGTCGAGTTTCCCACATTTGGGGAAATCACAGGGGTCTAGAGATTCACAAGAAGAAAAGTCCCTGTATTGGGCACACGCGGACAAATATACTTACTTAAAGTCAAATATCTGTTACGATAGATGACCACTAATTTTAAAATATAACTTTTATTATTATTACTTAAGACATTAACGAAATATAGTGCATGTGAATTGTGATTAACGTGAATGAATTTATGTGAATAAATTTAATAAAGTGAATTAAAAAGCTTCGCCACTGTAATGATGTATTTCTTCACTGTCTCCAATGTTTTAAACAGTGTTTGAGTGTTAGTAACAACTATAGTTGCCAGATGTCTTGCAATGATACATTTGTATCCAGGAGTAAACAACTCCTACATGTGACTTAATAATACCACCACTTATGTAATTTTGACTTCGTATTGACAGTGTGCGCATCACTGACTATATTTTGCGATAATTAAATGGTGGGCCACAATATCTAGTTGCCTCCTCTGAATAGTGTATTGATTGCTTTGCTGCTAGCGGGATAATATCCCTGTGCCTCTGTCCTAAATGATTATATGATACTTTGTGTGTTATTTTCTCCTTGAAATGCCCTTATAGCTGTCTGACAGAAAATTCTCAGACAGATGGGGCTGGAAATTATTCTCTACACATGTGTATCTTTGATAATAGTCTTTACTATATGGGAGTGGGTCCTATATCGACATCACTTGCACATATGTTTATTATGCATTTACCATACAGTCACTGTTTTTTTATGATTTTACTCAACATCTGTTATGCACATGTGTAGTTTGTTGAACAATTTTTACCAAATACTTGTCCTTAATGTTCAAGCAATTGTGTCTTTAATATCACAGCCAAAGTGCTCATAAGGCAATCACCCCTATATATTATGACATTTCCTTATATCCCATTTACCACTTTTATAATAGGGCAGTTAGTTATTCAATATTGTATGCAGTGCATATGTTTCTAATAATAGATAGTGCCTGTTAATTCATCCACACTATAGCTGGGATTAATATGTGTCCCCTCTATAGTCTGCCACTACTACATAAAGTGTTGTCGGGCCGGCACAGTGGGATTTTATAAACTTTTTTCCAGTGCAGTGAAGACGTCAGTTCCTTCCCGCAGTGTATATCAGCGGGAGCAAGTGACAATATAGTGTCCCCTTAATATTTGGCTGTTTTTGTATTAAGTATTAGGGTCAGCACACTGAGACCTTAATAGAAAGTCCCAGTGTAGCAATGCCCTCAATTCCTTCCCACACGGTATGTCTGCAGGAAGCCGCTAGCCGCGGCTCTCCCGTATGAGACCACCCGTGTGGCTAAGTATACTGTGTAGCGGCCGTCTCCCGTGTAATCAGCACACAGGGGAACCCGCAGCAGCAGCACTGATTCTAGCCACGTGGCCAGGTATACTATGTAGCGGTCGTCTCCCGTGCAATCAGCACATAGGGGGACCCGCTGCAGCAGCACTAATTTTAGCCGTGTGGCTAGGTACACTATACAGCGGCCGTCTCCCGTGCAATCAGCACACAGGGGGACCCGCTGCAGCAGCACTAATTTTAGCCATGTGGCTAAGTACTGTATACAGCGGCCGTCTCCCGTGCAATCAGCACACAGGGGGACCCGCTGCAGCAGCACTAATTTTAGCCGTGTGGCTAAGTACAGTATACAGCGGCCGTCTCCCGTGCAATCAGCACACAGGGGGACCCGCTGCAGCAGCACTAATTTTAGCCGTGTGGCTAAGTACACTATACAGCGGCCGTCTCCCGTGCAATCAGCACACGGGGGGACCCGCTGTAGCAGCACTAATTCTAGAGGCAATATTTAAACAAGCTAGGCAAACAATAGTTGTACAGTGGCTAAACTACAATAAAAGAACACATAGTGAACGTGTCCGATCCCTAACGATCGTTTCGCATTTGCTTATTCATAGGAAAAACTCACAGGGGTCAGCATACCCAGAATGCAATGAATGAACCTCACACTGGGAGAACAATCTTCATGACCATGGTATCGCCTATGCAAAATAAGTATGATTTGGGATAGGGCTGGGGAGGGCCGCTGCTCAGGCACATCTCTGTCAAGTAAAGGAGATTCAACTGAGGCAGCACAAGGGAACTCTCATCTGGGGACAACAACTGCAGGGAGAACACATATTTTCAGATGAACATGGGAGGGCAGAAGGCTGCCTAATACTGAAGCACCCCCAAACAACAAACCAAATGCAACAACTAGTGCAAGCATTCCTGGGGGAAGGCCTGCAGCAGATGGATTTGCATATGGTGATGTCATCCAAACAGTGGGTCAAAGTTGGCTTCAACCCTCGTCTGCATATGAAAAGAGACAAGGGGCGTGCAGGGCATGGCGGCCTTTTGCGGCGCTTGGATGACCCCTAGTTCGCATTACACACCTCCACCCTCCTTCGGTGTGGGGCTCATGTTGGCTATGCCCCAGCCCCTGAAGCATTCAAGCTGATTTCTTGCAGCAGCTGGGCACTGTAACTGCTCCAGAGACGCTCTGTAAGGCAAGTAAAAGGGTGTGGGCCCTGCAGCACTACCTGTAGTTTGCATTGTGCGTTGGAAGGCACGAAGTAAGCAGACGGGAGAAGTCAGGATAGTGCGCAAGGGCATAGAAGGGAGCGGCTCAAGAAAAGAGAAGTGGAAACAGACAGCAAACTAGGCTGGAGAGAGACCTGAGACAAAGAGATCTGAATTATACGAGAGCCGACCAGGGGAAACACAAATTATGCAGTCAAGTTTCCCACATTTGGGGAAATCGCAGAAGCAGCACACCCAGAGTGCAATGGGTGAGCCTTGCCCTGGGAGAAGCACCTTCATGATCATAGTATCTCACCTGGCAGGTAAGTAGGAGTTGGGCTAGAGCTGGGGAGGGTCGCTGCTCGAGCATCCCCCTGTCAAGTAAAGGAGATTCAACTGAGTCAGCACAAAGGAACTCTCATCTGGGGACAACAACTGCAGGGAGAACACATATTTTCAGATAAAAATCTTGGTCATGCTCTGGTTTCTCTTCAGAACGAACAAATCTTTCGCCTTTTACTAAAGATTTCCGTGGAGAGGAGCAAAACCGAGTTTTATCTCAATTTTTGCATGCCCCATCTTTTTGGGGTTTCTTTTATCGGTTTAAAGATAGAATGAGTGTGCTTTAATGTAAGCTCATTTGCATAGAAATGACAGTAAATGTTTGTTTCTTTTCAAACAGAACTTTCTTGACCATGCTACTTGATTGAAAGATCTGGGAGCACATGGAATACAGTACAAACCATGCTTATAGCAAGGAGAAGACAGGTGAGAAATCTGCTTTCTTTCAAATTGGGCGCTCACTTTGATCTGAATGAGGACTGCTGGCACGGCACTCAGGCGACAGGTGGAATCTTGGTCATGCTCTGGTTTCTCTTCAGAACGAACAAATCTTTCGCCTTTTACTAAAGATTTCTGTGGAGAGGAGCAAAACTGAGCTTTATCTCAATTTTTGCATGCCCCATATTATTGGGGTTTCTTTTATCAGATTAAAGACAGAACGAGTGTGCTTTCTTGTTAGCTTTAATGTAAGTTTATTTGCATAACAATGACAATAAATGTCTGTTTCTTTTCAAGCAGAACTTTCTTGACCATACTAATTGCTTGAAAGATCTGGGAGCACATGGAAAAGAGTACAAACCATGCTTATAGCAAGGGGAAGTCTGGTGAGAAATCTGCTTTCTTTCTTTCAAATTGGGTGCTCATTTTGAGCTGAATGAGGACTGCTGGCATGGCACTCAGGCGACAGGTGGAATCTTAGTCATGCTCTGGTTTCTCTTCAGAACGAACAAATCTTTCGCCTTTTATTAAAGATTTCCGTGGAGAGGAGCAAAACTGAGTTTTATCTCAATTTTTGCATGCCCCGTCTTATTGGGGTTTCTTTTATCAGTTTAAAGATAGAACGAGTGTGCTTTAATGTAAGCTCATTTGCATAGAAATGACAGTAAATGTTTGTTTCTTTTCAAACAAAACTTTCTTGACTATACTAATTGCTTGAAAGATCTGGGAGCACATGGAAAAGAGTACAAACCATGTTTATAGCAAGGGGAAGCCTGGTGAGAAATCTGCTTTCTTTCTTTCAAATTGGGTGCTCACTTTGAGCTGAATGAGGACTGCTGGCATGGCACTCAGGCGACAGGTAGAATCTTGGTCATGCTCTGGTTTCTCTTCAGAACGAACAAATCTTTCGCCTTTTACTAAAGATTTCCGTGGAGAGGAGCAAAACTGAGTTTTATCTCAATTTTTGCATGCCCCATCTTATTGGGGTTTTATTTTATCGGTTTAAAGATAGAACGAGTGTGCTTTAATGTAAGCTCATTTGCATAGAAATGACAGTAAATGTTTGTTTCTTTTCAAACAGAACTTTCTTGACCACACTAATTGTTTGAAAGATCTGGGAGCACATGGAAAAGAGTACAAACCATGTTTATAGCAAGGGGAAGCCTGGTGAGAAATCTGCTTTCTTTCATTCAAATTGGGTGCTCACTTTGAGCTGAATGAGAACTGCTGGCATGGCACTCAGGCGACAGGTGGAATCTTGGTCATGCTCTGGTTTCTCTTCAGAACTAACAAATATTTCGCCTTTTATTAAAGATTTCCGTGGAGAGGAGCAAAACTGAGTTTTATCTCAATTTTTGCATGCCCCATATTATTGGGGTTTCTTTTATCAGTTTAAAGACAGAACGAGTGTGCTTTCTTGTTAGCTTTAATGTAAGTTTATTTGCATAACAATGACAGTAAATGTTTGTTTCTTTTCAAACAGAACTTTCTTGACCATGCTACTTGCTTGAAAGATCTGGGAGCACATGGAAAACAGTACAAACCATGCAGTATCACAAGAGCCTTTATTTGATCTTTCATGAAGATAGAGCAGAATTGAGGACACGTCAAAAATTTCTGCCAAAGGTGGTTCATCTTTCCACATGGTGTCTTTGGCCACTGACACCTTCGTTGAGTCAAAGTCTCTGGCTGTGGTCAGAACTTTGAAAATTTATGTCACCAGAACGGTTCAGATTAGGAAAACAGAGGCTCTGTTTGTCCTGTATGCTCCCAACAGGATTGGGTGTCCTGCTTCCATGCAGACCATTATGCGCTGGATCTGTGGTAAGATTCAGCATGCTCATTCCACGGCAGGATTGCCGTTACTGAATTAGGTGAAGACCCATTCTACTAGAAAGGTGGGTTCATCCTGGGCAGCTGGTCGGGGAGTCTCGGCATTGCAACTTTGCAGAGCAGCTATTTAGTAAACACTTTTGCTGAGTTTTACAAGTTTGATACCTTGGCTGATGATAACCTCAAGTTGGGTCATTCGGTGCTGCAGAGTCGTACGCACTCTCCCACCCGTTCAAGAGCTTTGGTATAACCCCATGGTTCTTAATGTGACCCCAGCATCCTCTAGGTCGTATGAGAAAATAGGATTTTAATACCTACCGGTAAATCCTTTTCTCTTAGTACGTAGAGGATGCTGGGCACCCGTCCCAGTCCATACTGTGTCTGCAGTTATTACTTGTGGTTATACACATGTTGTGTTACGGTTCTGGTCAGCTTTTTGCTGCAATTGTTCATGCCGTTGGCTTGTGTTCTGTTGAATGCCACGTTCTGCGGCATGCTTAAGGTGTGAGCTGGTAAGATGCTCACCTTAGTTTAACAATAAATCCTTTCCTCGAAATGTCCGTCTCCCTGGGCACAGTTCCTATAACTGGATTCTGGAGGAGGGGCAAAGAGGGAGGAGCCAGTTCACACCCTTTGAAAGTCTTAAAGTGCCCATGTCTCTTGCGGATCCCGTCTATACCCCATGGTTCTTAATGTGACCCCAGCATCCTCTATGGACTAAGAAAAAAGGATGCCCTTGTGTACTATCCTGACTTCTCCTCCCGTCTGCTTACTTTGTGCCTTCCAACGCACAATGCGAACTACAGGTGGTGCTGCAGGGCCCACACCCTTTTACTTGCCTTACAGAGCAGCTCTGGAGCTGTTACAGTGCCCAGCTGTTGCAAGAAATCAGCATGAATGCTTCAGGGGATGGGGCATGGCCAACATGAGCCCCACACCAAAGGAGGGTGGGGGTGTTTAATGCGAACTAGGGGTCATCCAAGCACTGCAAAAGGCCGCCATGCCCTGCATGCCCCTTTTCTCTTTTTATATGCAGATGAGGGTTCCAGCCAACTTTGGCCCACTGCTTGGATGACATCACCGTATGCAAATCCGTCTGCTGCAGACCTTCCCCCAGGAATGCTTGTACTAGTTGTTGGATATGGTTTGATATTTGATGGTGCTTAAGTATTAGGCAGCCTTCCGCCCTCCCATGTTCATCTGAAAAGATGTGGTCTCCCTGCAGTTGTTGTCCCCAGACGAGAGTTCCCTTGTGCTTCCTCAGTTGAATCTCCTTAACTTGACGGGGGAGGGGCTGCCCGAGCTGCCACCCTCCCCAGCCCTATCCCAACTCATACTTATTTTACATATTAGATCTCTTGATCATGAAGATTGTTCTCACAGGGTGAGGTTCATCCATTATATTTTAAAATAGGAAGGTACAAATTACATATTTGAATTGCATCTATGTGCTGGATTCAAATGCCCCCCCCCCTTCCTTTCTCAATTGTGCCCGTCAGCAGCTATTCTTAGGTTGCTGCCAATGGGTGTGACACATTAATTTCTTCTGTGGGGTACACTGGACTCCACAAGGATTCACATTGGGGTGTAGAGTAGGATCTTGATCTGAGGCACCAACCGGCTCAAAGCTTTTGACTGTTCCCAAGATGCTCAGCGCATCCTCCTCTATAACCCCGCTTCCATGAACAGGGAGTTCAGTTTGTAGTTGGTGCCTTCAGTAGCAGGCCACTTAACAGGGGCCTGCCTCAGGCAGCCTATTCTTAGCTATTAATTTTGACAAGAAAAGAAGAACTTGTTTTATGATAATCTACAAGGGCTGCAGCAGGCTAGGTCTAATAGACATCTTTACTGCAGCTTCATCACTCCCAGCGGCGCTGTATACTCCCGTGCCCTGGTTGCTGGGTCACTGCAGCGGAGGCTCCGGTTTCTTCCTAAGGTCAGTCACACACACACACCGCCCTTCCGGATCACGAGGCCGCTGATAAAGGGGAGCGTGGCCGTAGGGGGTGGGCCGTGTGCGCACTGGGGTGGACACTGATTACTGGGCAGCCGCTCCACTAGCCACCAGGTACAGTTAAGGAGCACAGGTCTGGGGGTTTTTCTCCTATATTAACCCAATTTTGTACTGCCCGCAGCGCATTGTGATTGGTAATAGGGCCTGATTCAGGTTGGATTGCAATCACAATAAGCGATCCAACTGCAAAAATTGCTAAGAGCATATGCATGTGCCTGCATGCGATCGCCTCTGCCTGTCAATCGGGGCAGGGGGGGAGAGTGGGGTCAGCAACACTCCATTTCCAAGTCAGGGATGGAGCAGTGCGGGGGCAAGGCTTCAAAATGGGGTCTGCAATGGAGGAGACACAGGGGGCGTGGTCACAGCGGCTGTATGACATCACATTCAGCCGCTGTGATCACAAAAATGGTGGCGGCTTCCTGCGCGCACATACAGTCTGCACCAGCAGGAGGCTACACCATTGTTTATGATCACGCTGAACTGCAGTGCGACTGCAATTACAGCATGGTCAAGAAGGGAGGTGTCATACTGGGTGGCCATGCCCTGTCACTGTGCAGGAGCCAGCACCGCTTACACACTAGTCCCCGGGTGCAGCCCCCAACCCCCGGGACACCCGGAGCAACAAAATGTAGATTCAGGCCACCAGGCCACGCCCCTACCTATGAAATCATGCCTCCTTTTTACCATTGCGCTGCTTATTTGCACGCACTGCATTACAATCTCCCTCGCCACCTCTCTGGGTGTCACCAGTGATAGTGACACCTCTGCCATGCTTGTAGCAGCTGGTCCAAAGATCTATGCCTCAAGCCCTGAGTGTTTGCCCTTGTGACTTGTTGATCATGATAGCGAAGCAGATGCTTACAGAAAACTGCAGGGGCTTAGATTGAAAATAAAAAAAATTGATGGGTATAAGGTAGAGAGGAGCGGGTTCGGTTCTCCGAGAACCGAATTCCCCACGAACTCCACGTTGTTTACACTGGTCTGAGGCAGGCTCGGTTGTTCCCGCCAGACTCGGAAAACCTGAACAAGGGAAAATGTCATCATCCCGCTGTCGGATTCTCGCGAGATTCGGATATTATATATAGAGCTGCACGTTGCCGCCATTTTTACTCGTGCATTGAAGAGAGAGCGGAGAGGACGTGGCTATGTTCTCTCAGTGGAAATCTCAATATCAGTGCTCAGTATCAGTGGTTACTTATTGCTGCTCAGTAATACTAGTAGTGTGTCTCTCCTGCTCAGTGTCAGTTCTCAGTAGTATCCTCATCAGTGCTCAGTATCACTGCTCATTGTCTTGTGCTGCATTGTGGTGCTCAGCATACTACAGTACATTACTAATAGTCCAGTGCTGCATCTTGCTGCTCAGTGTCAGTTCTAGTATCCTCATCAGTGCTCACTATCACTGCTCATTGCATTGTGGTGTTCTGTATACTACAGTAATATAGTAACATATAGTAACATAGTTTTTGAGGTTGAATAGAGGCAAATTGCCCATCGTGTTCAACCTGTTTTAAGTTGTGATGATTCTACATACTTGCTGAATAATGTTTTATGACTAGTTAGCTACTATAACTCATGTTACCCCCGGATTAACCTTGTTGATATTTTAAGTATTATAACCTTGGATAGCTTTTTCATTCAGAAATGTATCCATTCCTTTTTTAAATCCAATTACAGAGTCCGCCATTACCACCTTCCCTGGCAGGGAATTCCACATCCTGATTGCCCTAACAGTTAAGAACCCTTTCCTCCATTGCGTTCTGAACTTTCCTCCAGTCGCAGCGAGTGACCACGTGTTCTTTTAATAAATAATTCCTCTGATAACTCTTTGTTATGTATCTTTACATATTTGAAGATATTAATAATATCTCCTCTTAGGCACCTCTTTTCTAGTGTATACATATTCAGCCTAGTAAGTCTTTCCTTATAGTCCAGTACTTTTAGGCCTTTAATCAATTTAGTCTTCAGGATCTCTCGGACTTCCATGAGCAGCAGAGTAGTGCAATGGAAGGATGCTAGGCCCATAACCCAGAGGTCGATTGATCGAAACTATCCTCTGCTATGTGCATTTTTTTTTTATAATTAAAGTAATCAAAAACTGGGATTGATATTTTGGCTCTTTTATTTTTACTTAAAGTACAATAACTTTTATCATTTTAATTTGTTTTAATAGTATATTGACAGCATTGTTTTCTTTAAAAAATGCACTTAATTTTCTTTACCCTATTACTGAAATGGTAATTGACAAAAACAAACTACATTGTCACCAGAAGAGCAATGCAAAATGTACAAGTGATATATTAAAATCATCTTCCATCTTGAATTTCAATGATGCATTGGGACAACAATTTTGTGAGAAACATCTTCACCCATAAAGAAAGATTTTCTTAATTCCTTACCTGTGTGCTGATTAGATATTACCTTGTTTTCACATTAAACAGACTTCCACATGAGAAAGCAGCAAGGATGCAGTAACGTTTATGTTTCCTGGTGTCAACCTGTATTATTTCAGTAGACATTGAAATGAGGATGCATCTTGCTGCCTTTCCAATGTAGCAAGTTTAATTCAGTAATAGGTGAAAAAACATTCCTACAAAGGTGTTAATCAGAGACTTGGCTTTGTGGACACTTTTCAGAGAGCAAATTTGTTAGCATAAAAATAAAGTCAGAAAATGAAGAGCTGTTTAATCACTCAATTGGACTTTTCTGCCAGCATAATTTTTTTTTCTCTGCAACCCACTGCTAAATTGTGCTTCCTAGCTGTTTTTTATAAAATCACTTAATCAAATCTAACTCTGATTACATCAGAGAAGGCCAGGTACCCTACATCATAAGAGGGGGTTTGAAATTTTGACTTGTCTACTTAAAGATCACCAAAATCTGATCACAAGGTCAATTACATCCCTGGATGGGATTGAACCACCAACCTTTTGGTTAATAGCCAAACATGCTAACCGATTGCACCACAGAGACACCTCGTAAAAGTTTATTCTGACAAAGGCTAATAAGCATCAATCTAGAACGTTTCCTAGAAAAACTTTAAAAAGTCAATAATCTGGAGAGTTTTTGTAAGAAACACATTGCTACTTTCCCATGATGAGTGAGTGCTTCAGGATCTCTTGCACTTACATAAGCAGCAGAGTACTGCAACGGAAGCATGCTGGGCCCATAACCCAGAGGTAGGCAGATTGAAACTATCTTCTGCTATATGCATTGTTTTTTGTTAATTAAAGTAATCCAAAACTGGGATTGATATTTTGGCTCTTTTATTTTTACTTAAAGTACAATAACTTTTACCATTTTAATTTGTTTTAATAGTATATTGACAGTATTGTTTTCTTTCAAAAATCCACTTAATTTTCTTTACCCTATTATTAAAATGGTAATTGACAAAAACAAACTACATTGTCACCAGAAGAGCAGTACAAAATGTACAAGTGATATATTAAAATCATCTTTCCAGCTTGAATTTCAATGATGCTTTGGTGCAACAATTTTTTGAGAAACATCTTCACCCATAAAGAAAGATTTTCTTAATTCCTTACCTGTGTGCTGATTAGATATCACCTTGTTTTCACATTAAACAGACTTCCCCATGAGGAAGCAGCAAGGATGCAGTGACGTTTATGTTTCCTGGTGTCAACCTGTATTATTTCAGTAGACATTGAAATGAGGATGCATCTTGCTGCCTTTCCAATGAAGCAAGTTTAATTCAGTAATAGGTGAAAAACCATTCCTACAAAGGTGTTAATCAGAGACTTGGCTTTGTGGACACTTTTCAGAGAGCAAATTTGTTAGCATAAACATAAAATCAGAAAATGAAGAGCTGTTTAATCACTCAATTGGACTTTTCTGCCAGCATAATTTTTTTTCTCTGCAACCCACTGCTAAATTGTGCTTCCTAGCTGTTTTTTATAAAATCACTTAATCAAATCTAACTCTGATTACATCAGAGAAGGCCAGGTACCCTACACCATAAGAGGGAGTTTGACATTTTGACTTGTCTACTTAAAGATTACCAAAATCTAATCACAAGGTCAATTACATCCATGGGTGGGATTGAACCACCAACCTTTTGGTTAATAGCCAAACATGCTAACCGATTGCACCACAGAGACACCTCGTAAAAGTATATACTGACAAAGGCTAATAAGCATTCATCTAGAACGTTTCCCAGAAAAACTTTAAAAAGTCAATAATCTGGAGAGTTTTTGTAAGAAACACATTGGTACTTTCCCATGATGAGTGAGTGCTTCAGGATCTCTTGCACTTACATGAGCAGCAAAGTACTGCAACGGAAGCATGCTGGGCCCATAACCCAGAGGTAGGCAGATTGAAACTATCCTCTGCTATATGCATTGTTTTTTGTTAATTAAAGTAATCCAAAACTGGGATTGATATTTTGGCTCTTTTATTTTTACTTAAAGTACAATAACTTTTACCATTTTAATTTGTTTTAATAGTATATTGACAGTATTGTTTTCTTTCAAAAATCCACTTAATTTTCTTTACCCTATTATTAAAATGGTAATTGACAAAAACAAACTACATTGTCACCAGAAGAGCAGTACAAAATGTACAAGTGATATATTAAAATCATCTTTCCAGCTTGAAATTCAATGATGCTTTGGTGCAACAATTTTGTGAGAAACATCTTCACCCATAAAGAAAGATTTTCTTAATTCCTTACCTGTGTGCTGATTAGATATCACCTTGTTTTCACATTAAACAGACTTCCCCATGAGGAAGCAGCAAGGATGCAGTGACGTTTATGTTTCCTGGTGTCAACCTGTATTATTTCAGTAGACATTGAAATGAGGATGCATCTTGCTGCCTTTCCAATGAAGCAAGTTTAATTCAGTAATAGGTGAAAAACCATTCCTACAAAGGTGTTAATCAGAGACTTGGCTTTGTGGACACTTTTCATAGAGCAAATTTGTTAGCATAAACATAAAATCAGAAAATGAAGAGCTGTTTCGTCACTCAATTGGACTTTTCTGCCAGCATAATTTTTTTTCTCTGCAACCCACTGCTAAATTGTGCTTCCTAGCTGTTTTTTTATAAAATCACTTAATCAAATCTAACTCTGATTACATCAGAGAAGGCCAGGTACCCTACACCATAAGAGGGGGTTTGAAATTTTGACTTGTCTACTTAAAGATCACCAAAATCTGATTACAAGGTCAAATACATCCCTGGGTGGGATTGAACCACCAACCTTTTGGTTAAAAGCCAAACATGCTAACCGATTGCGCCACATAGACACCTTGCAAAAGTAGATACTGACAAAGGCTAATAAGCATTCATCTAGAACGTTTCCTAGAAAAACTTTAAAAAGTCAATAATCTGGAGAATTTTTGTAAGAAACACATTGGTACTTTCCCATGATGAGTGAGTGCTTCAGGATCTCTTTCACTTACATGGGCTATTAACCAAAAGGTTGGTGGTTCAATCCCACCCAGGGATGTAATTGACCTTGTGATCAGATTTTGGTGATCTTTAAGTAGACAAGTCAAAATTTCAAACCCCCTCTTATGGTGTAGGGTACCTGGCCTTCTCTGACATAATCAGAGTTAGATTTAATTAAGTGATTTTATAAAAAACAGCTAGGAAGCACAATTTAGCAGTGGGTTGCAGAGAAAAAAATAACATTTTAAACCTACCGGTAAAATTTTTTTCTCGTAGTCCGTAGAGGATGATGGGGACTCCGTAAGGACCATGGGGGATAGACGGGCTCCGCAGCAGACATGGGCACTTTAAGAAAGACTTTAGATCTGGGTGTGCACTGGCTCCTCCCTCTATGCCCCTCCTCCATACCTCAGTTAGAGAAACTGTGCCCAGAGGAGACGGACAGTACGAGGAAAGGATTTTTGTTAATCCAAGGTCAAGATTCATACCAGCCACACCAATCACACCGTATAACTTGTGATATACTACCCAGTTAACAGTATGAAAACAACATAGCATCAGTCCAAGACCGATGAAAACTAACATATAACCCTTATGTAAGCAATAACTATATACAAGTCTTGCAGAAGTAGTCCGCACTTGGGACGGGCACCCAGCATCCTCTACGGACTACGAGAAAAAGATTTACCGGTAGGTTTAAAATCTTATTTTCTCTTACGTCCTAGAGGATGCTGGGGACTCAGTAAGGACCATGGGGATTATACCAAAGCTCCCAAACGGGCTCCTGCGGATGACTCTGCAGCACCGATTGAGCAAACAGGAGGTCCTCCTCAGCCAGGGTATCAAACTTATAGAACTTTGCAAAGGTGTTTGAACCCGACCAAGTAGCAGCTCGGCACAGCTGTAGTGCCGAGACCCCTCGGGCAGCTGCCCAAGAAGAGCCCACCTTCCTAGTGGAATGGGCCTTGACTGAATTAGGCAACGGCAATCCCGCCATAGAATGCGCCTGCTGAATCGTGTTACAGATCCAGAGAGCAATAGTCTGCTTTGAAGCAGGGGTGCCAATCTTGTTGGCTGCATACAGGACAAACAGTGCTTCTGTTTTTCTGACTCTAGCCGTTCTGGCCACGTAAATTTTCAAAGCCCTGACCACATCAAGGGACTCGGAATCCTCCAAGTCACGCGTAGCCACAGGCATCACGATAGGTTGGTTCATATGAAAGGATGAGTCCACTATTAGCAGGAATTGAGGACGGGTCTGCAATTCCGCTCTATCCATATGGAAAACCAGATAGGGGATTTTATGTGATAAAGCTGCTAATTCCGACACTCGCCTAGCGGAAGCCAAGGCTAATAACATGACCACCTTCCAAGTGAGATATTTAAACTCCACCATTTTAAGTGGTTCAAACCATAACCTTAACACCACGTTAAGGTCCCAAGGGACCACCGGAGGTACAAAAGGAGGCTGAATATGCAGTACTCCCTTCACAAAAGTTTGTACTTACTTCAGGAAGAGAGGCCAATTCCTTTTGAAAGAAAATGGATAAGGCCAAAATCTGAACCTTAATAGAGCCTAATTTTAGGCCCAAATTCACTCCAGTTTGTAGGAAGTGAAGGAAGTGGCCCAGGTGGAATTCTTCCGTATGAGCATTCCTGGCCTCACACCAAGAAACATATTTTCGCCATATACAGTGATAATGTTTAGATGTCACGTCCTTCCTAGCCTTTATTAGCGTAGGAATGACCTCATCTGGAATACCCTTTTCCGCTAGGATCCGGCGTTCAACCGCCATGCCGTCAAACGCAGCCGCGGTAAGTCTTGGAACAGACAGGGCCCCTGTTGCAACAGGTCCTGTCTTAGAGGAAGTGGCCACGGATCTTCTGTGAGCATTTCCTGCAGATCTGGATACCAGGTCCTTCGCGGCCAATCTGAAACAATGAGAATTGTTCTTACTCCTCTTTTTCTTACTATTATCAACACCTTGGGTATGAGAGGTAGAGGAGGAAATACATAGACCGACCGGAACACCCACGGTGTCACTAGGGCGTCTACAGCTACTGCCTGAGGGTCTCTTGACCTGGTGCAATACCTCTGTAGCTTTTTGTTGAGGCGGGACGCCATCATGTCTATCTGGAACAGTCCCCACCGACTTGCAATCTGTGCGAAGACTTCCTGATGGAGTCCCCACTCTCCTGGATGTAGGTTGTGTCTGCTGAGGAAGTCTGCTTCCCAGTTGTCCACTCCCGGAATGAACACTGCTGACAGTGCGCTTACATGATTCTCCGTCCAGCGAAGAATTCTGGTGGCTTCCGCCATCGCCACTCTGCTCCTTGTGCCGCCTTGGCGGTTTACATGAACTACTGCGGTGACGTTGTCTGACTGGATCAGAACTGGTTGGTCGCGAAGTAAGGTCTCCGCTTGACATAGGGCGTTGTATATGGCCCTTAGCTCCAGGATGTTGATGTGAAGACAAGTCTCCTGACTTGACCAAAGACCTTGGAAATTTCTTCCCTGTGTGGCTGCTCCCCAACCTCGGAGGCTCGCGTTCGTGGTCACCAGGATCCAGTCCTGAATGCCGAACCTGCGGCCCTCTAGAAGGTGAGCACTCTGCAGCCACCACAGGAGAGATACCCTGGCCCTGGGGGACAGGGTGATCAACTGATGAATCTGTAGATGTGACCCGGACCACTTGTCCAGTAGGTCCCATTGCAAGATCCTCGCATAGAACCTGCCGAAGGGAATGGCCTCGTATGATGCCACCATCATTCCCAGGACTCGAGTGCAGTGATGCACTGACACCTGTTTTGGTTTCAATAGGTTCCTGACCAGAGTCATGAGTTCCTGGGCCTTTTCTATCGGAAGATAAACCCTTTTCTGGTCCGTATCCAGAATAATGCCCAAGCAAAGTCAGACGAGTCGTAGGAACCAACTGCGACTTCGGGATATTGAGAATCCAGCCGTGTTGCTGTAACACCTTCAGTGAAAGTTATACGCTGTTCAGCAACTGCTCTCTTGATCTCGCTTTTATGAGGAGATCGTTCAAGTACGGGATAATTGTGACACCTTGCTTTCGCAGGAGCACCATAATTTCCGTCATTACCTTGGTGAAAATTCTTGGAGAAAATTCTGGAGAGACCAAACGGCAACGTCTGAAATTGGTAATGACAATACTGTACCGCAAATCTTAGGTACGCCTGATGAGGTGGATAAATGAGTACATGAAGGTATGCATCCTTTATGTCCAGAGATATCATAAAATCCCCCCCTTCTAGGCTGGCGATGACCGCTCTTAGCGATTCCATCTTGAACTTGAACCTTTTCAAGTATAGGTTCAGGGATTTTAAATTTAATATGGGTCTGACCAAACCGTCCGGTTTTGGGACTACAAACAGGGTCGAATAATTTCCCTTTCCTTGTTGAAGCAGGGGAACCTTGACCACCACCTGTTGAAGATACAATTTGTGAATTGCATTTAACACTATCTCCCTTTCCTGGGGAGAAGATGGTAGGGCCGATTTGAAAAACCGGCGAGGAGGCACCTCTTCGAATTTCAGCTTGTAACCCTGAGAAACAATTTCTATTGCCTAGGGATCCACCTGCGAATGAACCCAGATGTGGCTGAAAACTCGAAGACGTGCCCCCAACTGGGCGGACTCCTTTAGCGTAGCCCCAGCGTCATGCAGTGGATTTTGTAGAGGCCGGGGAGGACTTCTGTTCCTGGGAACTAGCTGTGTTGTGCAGCTTCTTCCCTCTGCCCTTACCTCTGGCAAGAAACGACGCACCTCGTACTTTCTTGTTTCTCTGTGATCGAAAGGACTGCATTTGATAATGTGGTGCTTTCTTAGGCTGTGAGGGAATATAAGGCAAAAAATTTGATTTACCAGCTGTAGCTGTGGAGACTAGGTCCGAGAGACCTTCCCCAAACAATTCCTCACCCCTGTAAGGTAAAACCTCCATATGCCTTTTTGAGTCGGCATCACCTGTCCATTGCCGGGTCCATAGGACTCATCTAGCAGAAATCGACATAGCGTTTATTCTAGAACCCAGTAGACTAATGTCACTTTGAGCATCTCTCATATATAGGACAGCATCTTTTATATGCCCTATGGTCAATAACATAGCATCCTTATCTAGGGTCTCAATCTCTGCTGATAAGGTATCTGTCCATGCTGCCACCGCGCTACAACCCCGGCCGACGCAATTGCCGGTCTGAGTAAGGTACCAGAATGTGTGTAAATGGACTTTAGGGTAACCTCCTGCTTGCGGTCAGCAGGGTCCCTGATGGTAGCCGTATCCTGGGATGGCAGCGCTACCTTTTTGGATAAGCGTGTCAATGCTTTATACACCCTAGGGGAGGATTCCCACCGTATCCTGTCCATTGGCGGGAAAGGATACGCCATAAGAATCCTTTTGGGAATCTGCAGCTTTTTGTCTGGAGATTCCCAAGCTTTTTCACATAATTCGTTCAACTCATGTGAGGGGGGAAAGGTTATCTCAGGTTTCTTTCCCTTATACATGTGTACCCTCGTGTCAGGGACAGGGGACTCTGTGATGTGCAAAACATCTTTTAGTGCAATAATCATATATCGAATACATTTAGCCAATTTTGGCTGTAACTTTGCATCATAGTAGTCGACACTGGAGTCAGAATCCGTGTCGGTATCTGTGTCAACTATTTGGGATAGTGGGCGCTTTTGAGACCCGAAGGTCCCTGCGACATAGGGACAGGCATGGGTTGACTCCCTGACTGTTCCCTAGCTTCAGCTTTGTCTAATCTCTTGTGTAATAAGTTTACATTAGCACTTAAAACATTCCACATATCCATCCAGTCAGGTGTCGGCGTTGTCGATGGAGACACCACATTAATTTGCTCCTGCTCCTCTCTAGGAGAGCCTTCTACCTCAGACATGTCGACACACGTGTACCGACACACCATACACTCAGGGAATCCTCTTATCTGAGGACAGTTCCCCAACAAGGCCCTTTGGAGAGACAGAGAGAGAGAGTATGCCAGCACACACCCCAGCGCTATATGACCCAGGAAAAAAACACAATAATTTTATGTTTACCCAGTAGCGCTGTATTTCCATATATATATGCGCCTAATTATGTGCCCCCCTCTTCTTTAAGACCCTCTTTCTACCGTGGTATAAGCAGGGGAGAGTCCGTGGAGCTTCCCCTCAGCGGTGCCGTGGAGAAAATGGCGCTGGTGAGTGCTGAGGGAGAAGCCCCACCCCCTCAGCGACGGGCTTCTGTCCCGCTCAAATATAGTAAAAAAATGGCGGGGGCTCTTATATATATATATACAGTGCCTAGCTGCATATATATTTAATTTGCCAAAGAGAGGTCTATATTGCTGCCCAGGGCGTCCCCCCTGCGCCCTTCACCCTTACACTGACTGCCGTGTGAGAGGTGTATGGGAGCAATGGAGCACAGCTTTACTGCTGTGCGTTACCTCAGTGAAGATCATGAAGTCTTCCGCCGCCTCTGAAGTCTTCTTTTCTTCTCATACTCACCCGGCTTCTATCTTCCGGCTCTGCGAGGGGGACGGCGGCGCGGCGCTGGGACGGACGGCGAGGGTGAGACCTGCGTACCGATCCCTCTGGAGCTAATGCTGTACAGTAGCCTAAGAAGCAGAGCCTATCAACTCACAGAAGTAGGTGTGCATCTCTCCCCTCCGCCCCTCGATGCAGAGAGTCTGTTGCCAGCAGGCTCCCTGAAAATAAAAAAATCTAACAAATATACTTTCTGTCAGGAAACTCAGGAGAGCTCCCTGAAAAGCACCCAGTCTCCTCTGGGCACAGTAGTAAACTGAGGTCTGGAGGAGGGGCATAGAGGGAGGAGCCAGTGCACACCCAGATCTAAAGTCTTTCTTAAAGTGCCCATGTCTCCTGCGGAGCCCGTCTATCCCCCATGGTCCTTACGGAGTCCCCAGCATCCTCTAGGACGTAAGAGAAAAATTATGCTGGCAGAAAAATCCAATTGAGTGATTAAACAGCTCCAGAGCTGCTCTGTAAGGCAAGTAAAAGGGTGTGGGCCCTGCAGCACTACCTGTAGTTTGCATTGTGCATTGGAAGCCTAGTTTGCTGTCTGTTTCCACTTCTTTTTTCTTGAGCCCCTCCCGTCTATACCCTTGTGCACTATCCTGACTTCTCCTCCCCTCTGCTTACTTTGTGCCTTCCAAAGCACAATGCAAACTACAGGTAGTGCTGCAGGGCCCACACCCTTTTACTTGCCTTACAGAGCAGCTCTTGAGCTGTTACAGTGCCCAGCTGCTGCAAGAAATCAGCGTGAATGCTTCAGGGGCTGGGGCATGGCCAACATGAGCCCCACACCGAAGGAGGGTGGGGGTGTTTAATGCGAACTAGGGGTCTCGCACAATGCGAACTACAGGTAGTGCTGCAGGGCCCACACCCTTTTACTTGCCTTACAGAGCAGCTCTGGAGCTGTTACAGTGCCCAGCTGCTGCAAGAAATGTGAACTAGGGGTCATCCAAGTGCCGCAAAAGGCCGCCATGCCCTGCACGCCCCTTTTCTCTTTTCATATGCAGACGAGGGTTGAAGCCAACTTTGACCCACTGCTTGGATGACATCGCCATATGCAAATCCATCTGCTGCAGGCCTTCCCCCAGGAATGCTTGCACTCGTTGTTGCATTTGGTTTGTTGTTTGGGGGTGCTTCAGTATTAGGCAGCCTTCTGCCCTCCCATGTTCATCTGAGAATATGTGTTCTCCCTGCAGTTGTTGTCCCCAGATGAGAGTTCCCTTGTGCTGCCTCAGTTGAATCTCCTTTACTTGACAGAGATGTGCCTGAGCAGAGGCCCTCCCCAGCCCTATCCCAAATCATACTTATTTTGCATAGGAGATACCATGGTCATGAAGACTGTTCTCCCAGGGAGCGTTTCATTCATTGCATTCTTGGTATGCTGACCCCTGTGATTTCCCCAAATGTGGGAAACTCGACTGCATTATTTAATGCGAACTAGGGGTCATCCAAGCACCGCAAAAGGCCGCCATGCCCTGCATACCCCTTTTCTCTTTTCATAAGCAGACGAGGTTTGAAGCCAACTTTGACCCACTGCTTGGATGACATCACTTGCTGCCTTTCCAATGAAGCAAGTTTAATTTAATAATAGGTGAAAAACCATCCCTACAAAGGTGTTAATCAGATACTTGGCTTTGTGGACACTTTTCAGAGCACAAATTTGTTAGCATAAAATAAAGCCAGAAAATGAAGAGCTGTTTAATCACTCAATTGGATTTTTCTGCCAGCATATTTCTTTTTCTCTGCAACCCACTGCTAAATTGTGCTTCCTAGCTGTTTTTATAAATTCACTGAATCAAATCTAACTCTGATTACATCAGAGAAGGCCAGGTACCCTACACCATAACAGGGGGTTTGAAATTTTGACTTGTCTACTTAAAGATCACCAAAATCTGATAACAAGGTCAATTAAGTCCCTGGGTGGGATAGAACCACCAACCTTTTGGTTAATAGCCTTACACACTAACTGATTGCGCCACAGCAACACTTTGCAAAAGTCCATACTGACAAAGGCTAATAAGCATTCATCTAGAACGATTCCTAGAAACATTTTAAAAAGTCAATAATGTGGAGAGTTTTTGTAAGATGTTTCTTCCATCAACCAATGAAGAAACACATTGGTACTTTCCCATGATGAGTGAGTGCTTCAGGATCTCTTGCACT
This sequence comes from Pseudophryne corroboree, assembly GCF_028390025.1. Taxonomy (NCBI): domain Eukaryota; kingdom Metazoa; phylum Chordata; class Amphibia; order Anura; family Myobatrachidae; genus Pseudophryne; species Pseudophryne corroboree. The sequence continues at coordinate 188,357 of NW_026970402.1, read as the reverse complement.
TACATGTGCAGCAGAGTACTGTAATGGAAGCATGCTGGGTCCATAACCCAGAGGTAGGCAGATTGAAACTATCCTCTGCTATATGCATTTTTTTTTGTTAATTAAAGTAATCCAAAACTGGGATTGATATTTTTGCTCTTTTATTTTTACTTAAAGTACAATAACTTTTACCATTTTAATTTGTTTTAATAGTATATTGACAGTATTGTTTTCTTTCAAAAATCCAATTAATTTTCTTTACCCGATTATTAAAATGGTAATTGACAAAAACAAACTACATTGTCACCAGAAGAGCAATACAAAATGTACAAGTGATATATTAAAATCATCTTTCCAGCTTGAATTTCAATGATGCATTGGGGCAACGATTTTGTGAGAAACATCTTCACCCTTAAATAAAGATTTTCTTAATTCCTTACCTGTGTGCTAATTAGATATCACCTTGTTTTCACATTAAACAGACTTCCACATGAGAAAACAGCAAAGATGCAGTGGCGTTAATGTTTCCTGGTGTCAACCTGTATTATTTCCGTAGATATTGAAATGAGGATGCATCTTGCTGCCTTTCCAATGAAGCAAGTTTAATTTAGTAATAGGTGAAAAACCATCCCTACAAAGATGTTAATCAGATACTTGGCTTTGTGGACACTTTTCTGAGAACAAATTTGTTATCATAAAAATAAAGCAAGAAAATGAAGAGCTGTTTAATCACTCAATTGGATTTTTCTGCCAGCATTTTTCTTTTTCTCTGCAACCCACTGCTAAATTGTGCTTCCTAGCTGTTTTTTTTTATAAAATCACTTAATCAGATCTAACTCTGATTACATCAGAGAAGGCCAGGTACCCTACACCATAAGAGGGGGTTTGCAATTTTGACTTGTCTACTTAAATATCACCAAAATCTGATCACAAGGTCAATTACATCCCTGGGTGGGATTGAACCACCAACCTTTTGATAAATAGCTGAACACACTAACCAATTGCGCCACAGAGACACTTTGCAAAAAGTACATACTGACAAAGACTAATAAGCATTCATCTAGAACGTTTCCTAGAAAAACTTTAAAAAGTCAATAATCTGGAGAGTTTTTGTAAGATGTTTCTTCCAGCAACCAATGAAGAAACACATTGGTACTTTCGCATGATGAGTGAGTGCTTCAGGATCTCTTGCACTTACATGTGCAGCAGAGTACTGCAATGGAAGCATGCTGGGCCCATAACCCAGAGGTAGGCAGATTGAAACTATCCTTTGCTATATGCATTATTTTTTTGTTCATTAAAGTAATCCAAAACTGGGATTGATATTTTAGCTTTTATTTTTACTTAAAGTACAATAACTTTTACCATTTTAATTTGTTTTAATAGTATATTGACAGTATTGTTTTCTTTCAAAAATCCAAGCCACTGCATCTTTGCTGTTTTCTCATATGGAAGTCTGTTTAATGTGAAAACAAGGTGATATCTAATTAGCACACAGGTAAGGAATTAAGAAAATCTTTATTTAAGGGTGAAGATGTTTCTCACAAAATCGTTGCCCCAATGCGTCATTGAAATTCAAGCTGGAAAGATGATTTTAATATATCACTTGTACATTTTGTATTGCTCTTCTGGTGACAATGTAGTTTGTTTTTGTCAATTACCATTTTAATAATCGGGTAAAGAAAATTAATTGGATTTTTGAAAGAAAACAATACTGTCAATATACTATTAAAACAAATTAAAATGGTAAAAGTTATTGTACTTTAAGTAAAACTAAAAGCTAAAATATCAATCCCAGTTTTGGATTACTTTAATGAACAAAAAAAAATGCATATAGCAAAGGATAGTTTCAATCTGCCTACCTCTGGGTTATGGGCCCAGCATGCTTCCAGTGCAGTACTCTGCTACACATGTAAGTGCAAGAGATCCTGAAGCACTCACTCATCATGCGAAAGTACCAATGTGTTTCTTCATTGGTTGCTGGAAGAAACATCTTACAAAAACTCTCCAGATTATTGACTTTTTAAAGTTTTTCTAGGAAACGTTCTAGATGAATGCTTATTAGTCTTTGTCAGTATGTACTTTTTGCAAAGTGTCTCTGTGGCGCAATCGGTTAGTGTGTTCAGCTATTAATCAAAAGGTTGGTGGTTTAATCCCACCCAGGGACGTAATTGACCTTGTGATCAGATTTTGGTGATATTTAAGTAGACAAGTCAAAATTGCAAACCCCCTCTTATGGTGTAGGGTACCTGGCCTTCTCTGATGTAATCAGAGTTAGATTTGATTAAGTGATTTTATAAAAAAACAGCTAGGAAGCACAATTTAGCAGTGGGTTGCAGAGAAAAAGAAAAATGCTGGCAGAAAAATCCAATTGAGTGATTAAACAGCTCTTCATTTTCTGGCTTTATTTTTATGATAACAAATTTGTTCTCTGAAAAGTGTCCACAAAGCCAAGTATCTGATTAACATCTTTGTAGGGATGGTTTTTCACCTATTACTAAATTAAACTTGCTTCATTGGAAAGGCAGCAAGATGCATCCTCATTTCAGTATCTACGGAAATAATACAGGTTGACACCAGGAAACATTAACGCCACTGCATCTTTGCTGTTTTCTCATGTGGAAGTCTGTTTAATGTGAAAACAAGGTGATATCTAATTAGCACACAGGTAAGGAATTAAGAAAATTCTTTATTTAAGGGTGAAGATGTTTCTCACAAAATCGTTGCCCCAATGCATCATTGAAATTCAAGCTGGAAAGATGATTTTAATATATCACTTGTACATTTTGTATTGCTCTTCTGGTGACAATGTAGTTTGTTTTTGTCAATTACCATTTTAATAATCGGGTAAAGAAAATTAAGTGGATTTTTGAAAGAAAACAATACTGTCAATTATAAGGGCACGGTCGTGCCCTTATATTAAGGCTGAATCGAACAAACGGAATTCTCCCATAGGGAACTTCTGAGATGGGGGCATGGTGTTTGAGGGGCTACACCTCAAAACTGATTGGACGTACTGAGCTGAAATTTGGCATGGACGCGTAGAATCGTCACCCGCTGCTGCAGGACAAATTTCAGGGCAAAATAATAAAAAATGAGGAATTGGGAGTAAGCTAAAGTTCCAACTGTCAGTTTTTTTCTGCCACTCCCTCTGTGGCTTTTTGACAACGTTTTCCCATAGAGTGAATGAAGATTTTTTTGGGAAGGCATAACTCAGGATAGAGGACGAATTAAGACTTGGGGTTTGTTTTACTAGATAGAGTATGCCCCAGTGTAGTGCCTTTTGGGGTTGTGGTTTTTCAGAAAGTTATAGGGTTTTTTTAATTAAGAGAAATATGCCCCATTATAGAGATAGGGCATTTCAATTTGTTGCGCCTGCGCAGTGACCGCCAGCAGGGGGTGTACAGAGAGTAGCTCTGGCAGTTGGGCACGAGGAGACAGAGCGGGAAGGAGTCACGTGGAGCTGCAGGAGGACAGCCAGCGGTTCCCGGCGTGTGAGTTCATTGAGGTCCATGAAGCGGGAGGAGATCGTAGCACTGGGTGAGTTCTGTCAGGCAGCCCACCGCTGTGTGCCCAGCTTCCACTTCTCCCCCGCGTGTCCGGCCACCCTCCCCTCCCGCCCGCCCGGCCACCCTCCCCTCCCACCCGCCCGCCCGCTCGCTCGCCCGCCCGCTCGCCCGCTGTGTGCCCGGCCGCCCGCCGGACCTTCCCTGGTGGCTGCCTGCGTCTCCTCCCCGCGTCTGTGGTGCGGCTGGCAGTAGGAGGCGCCTCGGGCAGCTGTGTCCGGCCACTCCTCCCTCCTCCTCCTCCCGCTGTGTCCGGCCCTCCCTCCCTGCAGTATGCGGTATTTATCAAGGTCTCTATGGTCACCAGTCACCCCCCCCTCCCCCTCTCGCCCTCCCTGCTGTGTGTCCGTCTCCCTCCCCCCCCCCTGCTGTGTGTCCGTCGCCCCCCCCCCTTGCCCTCCCTGCTGTGTGTCCCCCCCCCTCCTCCCTGCAGTGTGTTACCCCCCGCGCCCTCCCTGCTGTGTGTCCGGCCACCCTCCCCTCCTCCCGCTGTGTCCGGCCACCCTCCCCTCCTCCCGCTGTGTCCGGCCACCCTCCCCTCCTCCCGCTGTGTCCGCCCCCCCCCCCCTCCCGCTGTGTCCGTCCACCCCCCCCTCCCGCTGTGTCCGGCCACCCCCCCCTCCCGCTGTGTCCGGCCACCCCCCCTCCTCCCGCTGTGTCCGGCCACCCCCCCTCCTCCCGCTGTGTCCGGCCACCCCCCTCCTCCCGCTGTGTCCGGCCACCCCCCCTCCTCCCGCTGTGTCCGGCCACCCCCCCTCCTCCTCTCTGCTGTGTGTCCGTTCTCCCCCCGCCCTCCCTGCTGTGTGTCCCCCCCCCCCCCCCGCCCTCCCTGCTGTCCGTCCCCCCCGCCCTCCCTGCAGCGCCTGACACACGCAGCGCCTGACACACACGCACACACGCAGCACCTGACACACACACACAGACGCAGCACCTGACACTCACACGGACCTGACACACACGCACACACTCACACGCAGCGCCTTACACACACAGACACGCAGCGCCTGACACACACAGACACGCAGCGCCTGACACACACACACTCACGCACCTGACACACACACTCACGCACCTGACACACACACACTCACGCACCTGACACACACACACTCACGCACCTGACACACGCACACTCACGCACCTGACACACGCACACGGCACGCAGCACCTGACACACACACACAGCACCTGACACACACACACGCAGCACCTGACACACAGACATGCAGCGCCTGACACACACACGCAGACACGCAGCACCTGACACACACACACACACACACGCAGCACCTGACACACACACGCAGACACGCAGCACCTGACACACACACGCAGACACGCAGCACCTGACACACACACGCAGACACGCAGCACCTGACACAGACATGCAGCACCTGACACACACACACATACGCAGCACCTGACACACACACACACACACAGCACCTGACACACACACACGCAGCACCTGACACAGACATGCAGCGCCTGACACACACGCAGACATGCAGCACCTGACACACACATGCAGCACCTGACAGACACACACACACACATGCAGCACCTGACACACTCACACACACAGACATGCAGCACCTGACACACCCACACACACACGCAGCACCTGACACACATACATACATACATGTGGCATTTAACGCACACACGCACAGCACCTGACACACAATCATATACACTCAGAGCACCTAACACACACATACACTCGCAGCACCTCACACACACTCGTATACACACGCAGCACCTGCCACTCACACATATATACACATGTAGCACCTGCCACTCCCACATACATGAACAGCACCTAACACACACATATATACATGCAGCACCTGACACACACATACACGTGCAGCACCTGACAGTCACACACATACAGATGCGACACAAACACATACACGCTCAACACCTGACACCCACGTGGCAGCTGACGCATACAAATGCAGCACCTGAGATACACACATATACACGTGCAGCACCTGAGACACACACATACACGTACAGCACCTGACACACACACACATGTATGTACACGCGCGGCTCCAGGCACACACATACGTACGTACACACGCGGAATTTAACACACACACACACACATACACGTGCGGCACCTGACACACATGTACGAACACGCGCGGCTCCTGACACACACACACACACACACGCGTGGCTCCTGACACACACACACATGTACGAACACGCGCGGCTCCTGACACACACACGTATGTACGTATACGCACGGCACCTGACACCTACACGTATGTACGTATACGCACGGCTCCTGACACCCACACGCATGTACACGCGCGGCTCCTGGCACACACACACACGTACGTACACGCGCGGCACCTGACACACGCCTGTACGTACACACATGCACAGCACCTGACATACACACATGTAGGTACGCGCCACCTGACACACACACACACACACACGTACACGCACGACACTTGACACACACGTACGTACACGCACGGCACTGACACGTATGTACGCGCACGGCACCTGACACTCACGTACATACTAGTGATGAGTGGGTTCGGTTCGTCGGAATCCGAACCCCCCGAACTTCACCCATTTTACACGGGTCCGAGGCAGGTTCGAACCTTCCCGCCTTGCTCGGCTAGCCCGAGCGCGCACGAACGTCATCATCCCGCTGTCGGATTCTCGCGAGATTCGGATGTCTGCATTCGTGGAAAGGGATCCCATGTGTAAACATGGGACCCCTTTCAGTCCGTCTGGTCCGGGTGTTCGGTTTGTTGTTTTGCCAAGTACGTGGATTTAATCTGGAACCTGGATCAGGAGAGTATAATTATCTTTTATTTTCAGGTACCCGTGGATTCTACTTGGAGAAGAGGACCGACTGCTTCATGTCAACATAGGTAAGTATGGGTGTGTCGGCAGGTGGGAAATAAAGTTATATTTTTACGGTGTCTGTGTCCTGTTTTTATTTGGGTATTTTTTCCCCAGTAGAACTACAGGTACCAGCGGGCCCGTTTTTCTCCTGCATGCTGGTACTTGTGGTTCTCCAAGTACCAGCTTGCGGGGGAGGCTTGCTGGGACTTGTAGTACTACTAGAAAAAACAATATTATTTAAATTTTCTCAAGGCTATCAGCCTCCCATCCGCAGCCCTTGGATGGGGGGGACAGCCTCGGGCTTCACCCCTGGCCCTTGGGTGGCTGGGGGTCCCCACTCCCCAAGGGTACCCCGGCCAGGGGTGACTAGTTGGATATTTAATGCCACGGCCGCAGGGCACTGTATAAAAGTGACCCCCGGCTGTGGCATTATCTGTCCAGCTAGTGGAGCCCGATGCTGGTGTAAAAAATACGGGGGACCCCTACTCTTTTTGTTCCCCGTATTTTTTGCACCAGCACCAGGCGCAGAGCCCGGTGCTGGTTTTAAAAATACGGGGGATCCCCTGTCCGTTTTCCCCCCAGATTTTTAGAACCAGGACCGGCTCGAAGAGCCCGAGGCTGGTTATGCTTTGGAGGGGGGACCCACGCAATTTTTTTTTCGGGTTTTTCACATTCCATTTAAAAAATAAATAATATTTTAAAAAATATATAAATAATACTTGTGCCTCCAAAAAAGACAAACCAAGTACCTAATCCCTTCTAATATAAATAGATATGCTATTACCAAAAAAAAAAAACTGCAAAAAAAAAACATGTTTTTAATTTTTTTTTATTAGATTCCGCCAGCAAAGTGTGGCGGATTGAAAATGACGAATTTACTGTTTAAAAGCACTGTTGTCGAATTTACAAACTTCAATTGAATATACTTTTGTCGAATTGCCGCATTTGTACCATTGCAGAAAAGTCGAATTTGTCAAATGTCGAATTTTAAAGTCGAATTTTGAAAGCCTGTAAGAATAGGCTCCGTCCCCTTCTACCCCTGTACCTTGCTCTCTCCTGTCTGTGCTCTCTCCCGTCTGTAGGACTAGGCCCCGCCCCCTTCTTACCCTCCTGTGACTGCTCTCTCCTGACAAGTGGACCAGGCCTGCCCCCTACACGCTGCTGGTGTCTTCATTGTTACTTGGTCTGGAGCTCCGTTGGGGAGAGAACTCACGTGAGCTCATTAAGAATGAGGAACTGGGATGTTTTAATTTTATTGTGAGTAGTGTAGTGTGGTGATGTAGTATGTTGTATGGGGGGTATAGTGTAATTATGAAGTGCAGCATATGGGAGGGCTGTAGCATAGTGATGTAGTGTGGCATATGGGTGGTGGTAGCGCATAGGCGTGCGTACAGGGGGTGCCAGGTGCGCACAGGCACTCCCTCATGTCCAGCACCGCTGCACGCCACGCTTGCTGTAGCACAGTGATCGCTGAGTGTGTGATCGGTGGAGCCTAGCCTGCAGCTCATTTCCGTACCTCCCACCACCGCTGCACCCGACCCCCCTCTGCCTGCTGCTAATACTATGCTGAGTGCATTCGTCGGCGGCCTCACTGGGGGGACTGGCGTCACCTTGCAATGTGACATGGTGATGTCCGCCCATGCTCTCCTCCCACCCACCTGTGCTTTCCTCCTGCTGCGGTCTCTCAGTCCTAGTGTGCCGCGGCCGCCACACCACTGGCAGTGTTCCTCTAGGAGGGACTGGGAGCTGCTGGCAGACACATTCTGCTGAGACTTACTTGTCAGTGCGGGTTCCGGACGGCAGGCGGCGGGTGGGAGGGCAGACGGGGAGCAGGTGTCACAAGGAGTGTGTGGGTAACTAATTCACAATACTTCCGCTCAACGTGGCACTGCTGGTCCTTCATCTCCCATGTCTCTTCACCAGGTGGCGGGCGGCCCGGAAATTAAGTGATGTGTTGTGCAGCAGTCAGTGTGAAGTGACTGTGAGTAACACTGGTGGTGCTGATGATGCTGCTGCAGAATCTGGAAGCAATTAATTCATAAATATAATGTACTCTATCAGTGTTTCTCTGACGTCCTAGTGGATGCTGGGAACTCCGTAAGGACCATGGGGATTAGCGGCTCCGCTGGAGACTGGGCACAAAAGTAAAGCTTTAGGACTACCTGGTGTGCACTGGCTCCTCCCCCTATGACAATCCTCCAAGCCTCAGTTAGATTTTTGTGCCCGGCCGAGAAGGGTGCACACTAGGGGCTCTCCTGAGCTTCTTAGTGAAAGTTTAGTTTTAGGTTTTTTATTTTCAGTGAGACCTGCTGGCAACAGGCTCACTGCATCGAGGGACTAAGGGGAGAAGAAGCGAACTCACCTGTGTGCAGAGTGGATTGGGCTTCTTAGGCTACTGGACACCATTAGCTCCAGAGGGACCGAACACAGGCCCAGCCTCGGAGCTCGGTCCCAGAGCCGCGCCGCCGGCCCCCTTACAGAGCCAGAAGCAAGAAGAGGTCCGGAAAATCGGCGGCAGAAGACATCCTGTCTTCACCAAGGTAGCGCACAGCACTGCAGCTGTGCGCCATTGCTCCTCAACACACTTCACACTTCGGTCACTGAGGGTGCAGGGCGCTAGGGGGGGGGCGCCCTGAGCAGCAATAGAAACACCTTGGCTGGCGAAAATACATCACATATAGCCCCCAGGGCTATATGGATGAATTTTAACCCCTGCCAGATTCCACAGAAAAACGGGAGAAAAGGCCGCCGAGAAGGGGGCGGAGCCTATCTCCTCAGCACACTGGCGCCATTTTCTCTCACAGCTCCGTTGGAGGGAAGCTCCCTGGCTCTCCCCTGCAGTTACTACACTACAGAAAGGGGTTAAAAAAGAGAGGGGGGCACTAATTAGGCGTAGTATAACAATACAGCAGCTATAAGGGGAAAAACACTTATATAAGGTTATCCCTGTATATATATTATTAGCGCTCTGGTGTGTGCTGGCATACTCTCCCTCTGTCTCCCCAAAGGGCTAGTGGGGTCCTGTCCTCTATCAGAGCATTCACTGTGTGTGTGCTGTGTGTCGGTACGATTGTGTCGACATGTATGAGGAGGAAAATGGTGTGGAGGCGGAGCAATTGCCTGTAATGGAGTTGTCACCCCCTAGGGAGTCGACACCTGAGTGGCTGAGCTTATGGAAGGAATTACGTGACAGTGTCAGCTCTTTACAAAAGATTGATGACATGAGACAGCCGGCTACTCAGCCTGTGCCTGTCCAGGTGTCTCAAAAGCCATCAGGGGCTCTAAAACGCCCGTTACCGCAGATGGCAGATACAGACGCCGACACGGATACTGATTCCAGTGTCGACGATTAAGAGACGAATGTGACTTCCAGTAGGGCCACACGTTACATGATTGAGGCTATGGAAAATGTTTTTACACATTTCTGATAATACCAGTACCACTAAAAAGGGTATTATGTTGGGTGAGAAAAAACTGCCTGTAGTTTTTCCTGCATCTGAGGAATTAAATGAAGTGTGTGATGATGCGTGGGTTTCCCCCGATAAAAACTGTTAATTCCTAAAAAGTTATTAGCATCATACCCCTTCCCGCCAGAGGATAGGGCACATTGGGAAACACCCCCTAGGGTGAATAAAGCGCTCACACGCTTGTCTAAACAGGTGGCACTACCGTCCCCGGATACGGCCGCCCTTAAGGAACCTGCTGACAGAAAGCAGTAAAATATCCTAAAATGTATATACACTCACACGGGTGTGATACTGCGACCAGCAATCGCCTCAGCCTGGATGTGCAGTGCTGGGGTGGCTTGGTCGGATTCCCTGACTGACAATATTGATACCCTAGATAGGGACAGTATATTACTGACTATAGAGCATTTAAAAGATGCTTTCTATATATGCGTGATGCACAGAGGGATATTTGCCGACTGGCATCAAGAGTAAGTGCGCTGTCCATTTCTGCCAGAAGAGGGTTATGGACAAGACAGTGGTCAGGTGATGCTGATTCCAAAAGGCATATGGAAGTATCGCCTTATAAAAGGGAGGAGTTATTTGGGGTAGGTCTAACAGACCTGGTGGCCACGGCAACAGCTGGGAAATCCACATTTTTACCCCAGGTAGCCTCTCAACATAAGAAGACGCCGTATTATCAGGCGCAGTCCTTTGGGCCCCATAAGGGCAAGCGGGCAAAAGGCTCCTCATTTCTGCCCCGAGGCAGAGGGAGAGGAAAAAGGCTGCAGCAAACAGCCAGTTCCCAGGAACAGAAACGGTGTGGGCCCGTCTCATAAATTTCAGCGTGCAGTGGGCTCACTCACAGGTGGACCCATGGATCCTTCAGGTGGTATCTCAGGGGTACAAATTGGAATTCGAGACGTCTCCCCTTCGCCGTTTTCCTAAAGTCTGCTTTACCGACGTCTCCCTCCGACAGGGAGGCGGTATGGGAAGCCATTCACAAGCTGTATTCCCAGCAGGTGATAATCAAGGTACCCCTCCTACAACAGGGAAAGGGGTATTATTCCACGCTGTTTGTGGTACCGAAGCCGGACGGCTCGGTGAGACCTAATTTAAATCTGAAATCCTTGAACACTTACATACAAAGGTTCAAATTCAAGATGGAGTCACTCAGAGCGGTGATGGCAAACCGGGAAGAAGGGGATTATATGGTGTCTCTGGACATCAAGGATGCTTATCTCCATGTCCCAAATTACCCTTCTCACCAAGGGTACCTCAGGTTTGTGGTACAGAACTGTCACTATCAGTTTCAGACGCTGCCGTTTAGTTTGTCCACGGCACCCCGGGTCTTTACCAAAGTAATGGCCGAAATGATGATACTCCTTCGAAGGAAGGGAGTTTTAATTATCCCTTACTTGGACGATCTCCGGATAAGGGCAAGATCCAGGGAACAGTTGGTAGTCGGGGTAGCACTATCTCAGGTAGTGTTGCGGCAGCACGGTTGGATTCTTAATATTCCAAAATCGCAGCTGATCCCGAAGACACGTCTTCTATTCCTAAGGATGATCCTGGACACAGTCCAGAAAATAAGAATTTACTTACCGATAATTCTATTTCTCATAGTCCGTAGTGGATGCTGGGGACTCCGAAAGGACCATGGGGAATAGCGGCTCCGCAGGAGACTGGGCACAAAGTAAAAGCTTTAGGACTAGCTGGTGTGCACTGGCTCCTCCCCCTATGACCCTCCTCCAAGCCTCAGTTAGGATACTGTGCCCGGACGAGCGTACACAATAAGGAAGGATTTTGAATCCCGGGTAAGACTCATACCAGCCACACCAATCACACCGTACAACTTGTGATCTGAACCCAGTTAACAGCATGATAACAAAGAGATAGGCATTGGAAAATTCAGGGCTATAACGTGTAGATGAAGCACTAACAGGAGGCTTTACAATTTTCATTCTAGTGTCTTTCGTTTGGGAGAAAAATGCAAAGGTACAATACAGCTTTTCCTTGCCGATATCTCTCTTTTGCAAAGAGATAGGCATTGGAAAATGCAGGGCTATAACGTGTAGATGAAGCACTAACAGGAGGCTTTAAAATTTTCATTCTAGTGTCTTTCGTTTGGGAGAAAAATGCAAAGGTACAATACAGCTTTTCCTTGCCGATATCTCTCTTTTGCAAAGAGATAGGCATTGGAAAATTCAGGGCTATAACGTGTAGATGAAGCATTAACAGGAGGCTTTAAAATTTTCATTCTATTGTCCTTCGTTTGGGAGAAAAATGCAAAGGTACAATACAGCTTTTCCTTGCCGATATCTCTCTTTTGCAAAGAGATAGGCATTGGAAAATTCAGGGCTATAACGTGTAGATGAAGCACTAACAGGAGGCTTTTAAATTTTTATTCTAGTGTCCTTCGTTTGGGAGAAAAAAACAAAGGTACAATACAGCTTTTCCTTGCCGATATCTCTCTTTTGCAAAGAGATAGGCTTTGGAAAATTCAGGGCTATAACGTGTAGATGAAGCACTAACAGGAGGCTTTAAAATTTTCATTCTAGTGTCTTTCGTTTGGGAGAAAAATGCAAAAGTACAATGCAGCTTTTCCTTGCCGATATCTCTCTTTTGCAAAGAGATAGGCATTGGAAAATGCAGGGCTATAACGTGTAGATGAAGCACTAACAGGAGGCTTTAAAATTTTCATTCTAGTGTCTTTCGTTTGGGAGAAAAATGCAAAAGTACAATGCAGCTTTTCCTTGCCGATATCTCTCTTTTGCAAAGAGATAGGCATTGGAAAATGCAGGGCTATAACGTGTAGATGAAGCACTAACAGGAGGCTTTAAAATTTTCATTCTAGTGTCTTTCGTTTGGGAGAAAAATGCAAAGGTACAATACAGCATTTCCTTGCCGATATCTCTCTTTTGCAAAGAGATAGGCATTGGAAAATTCAGGGCTATAACGTGTAGATTAAGCACTAACAGGAGGCTTTAAAATTTTCATTCTAGTGTCCTTCGTTTGGGAGAAAAATGCAAAGGTACAATACAGCTTTTCCTTGCCGATATCTCTCTTTTGCAAAGAGATAGGCATTGGAAAATTCAGGGCTATAACGTGTAGATGAAGCACTAATAGGAGGCTTTAAAATTTTCATTCTAGTGTCCTTCGTTTGGGAGAAAAAGGCAAAGGTACAATACAGCTTTTCCTTGCCGATATCTCTCTTTTGCAAAGAGATAGGCATTGGAAAATTCAGGGCTATAACGTGTAGATGAAGCATTAACAGGAGGCTTTAAAATTTTCATTCTATTGTCCTTCGTTTGGGAGAAAAATGCAAAGGTACAATACAGCTTTTCCTTGCCGATATCTCTCTTTTGCAAAGAGATAGGCATTGGAAAATTCATTGCTATAACGTGTAGATGAAGCACTAACAGGAGGCTTTTCAATTTTTATTCTAGTGTCCTTCGTTTGGGAGAAAAGTGCAAAGGTACAATACAGCTTTTCCTTGCCGATATCTCTCTTTTGCAAAGAGATAGGCATTGGAAAATTCAGGGCTATAACGTGTAGATGAAGCACTAACAGGAGGCTTTAAAATTTTCATTCTAGTGTCTTTCGTTTGGGAGAAAAATGCAAAAGTACAATGCAGCTTTTCCTTGCCGATATCTCTCTTTTGCAAAGAGATAGGCATTGGAAAATGCAGGGCAATAACGTGTAGATGAAGCACTAACAGGAGGCTTTAAAATTTTCATTCTAGTGTCTTTCGTTTGGGAGAAAAATGCAAAAGTACAATGCACCTTTTCCTTGCCGATATCTCTCTTTTGCAAAGAGATAGGCATTGGAAAATGCAGGGCTATAACGTGTAGATGAAGCACTAACAGGAGGCTTTAAAATTTTCATTCTAGTGTCTTTCGTTTGGGAGAAAAATGCAAAGGTACAATACAGCATTTCCTTGCCGATATCTCTCTTTTGCAAAGAGATAGGCATTGGAAAATTCAGGGCTATAACGTGTAGATTAAGCACTAACAGGAGGCTTTAAAATTTTCATTCTATTGTCCTTCGTTTGGGAGAAAAATGCAAAAGTACAATGCAGCTTTTCCTTGCCGATATCTCTCTTTTGCAAAGAGATAGGCATTGGAAAATGCAGGGCTATAACGTGTAGATGAAGCACTAACAGGAGGCTTTAAAATGTTCATTCTAGTGTCTTTCGTTTGGGAGAAAAATGCAAAGGTACAATACAGCATTTCCTTGCCGATATCTCTCTTTTGCAAAGAGCTAGGCATTGGAAAATTCAGGGCTATTACGTGTAGATGAAGCACTAACAGGAGGCTTTAAAATTTTCATTCTAGTGTCTTTCGTTTGGGAGAAAAATGCAAAAGTACAATGCAGCTTTTCCTTGCCGATATCTCTCTTTTGCAAAGAGATAGGCATTGGAAAATGCAGCGCTATAACGTGTAGATGAAGCACTAACAGGAGGCTTTAAAATTTTCATTCTAGTGTCTTTCGTTTGGGAGAAAAATGCAAAGGTACAATACAGCTTTTCCTTGCCGATATCTCTCTTTTGCAAAGAGATAGGCATTGGAAAATTCAGGGCTATAACGTGTAGATGAAGCACTAATAGGAGGCTTTAAAATTTTCATTCTAGTGTCCCTCGTTTGGTAGAAAAATGCAAAGGTACAATACAGCTTTTCCTTGCCGATATCTCTCTTTTGCAAAGAGATAGGCATTGGAAAATTCAGGGCTATAACGTGTAGATGAAGCACTAACAGGAGGCTTTAAAATTTTCATTCTAGTGTCTTTCGTTTGGGAGAAAAATGCAAAGGTACAATACAGCTTTTCCTTGCCGATATCTCTCTTTTGCAAAGAGCTAGGCATTGGAAAATTCAGAGCTATAACGTGTAGATGAAGCACTAACAGGAGGCTTTAAAATTTTCATTCTAGTGTCTTTCGTTTGGGAGAAAAATGCAAAAGTACAATGCAGCTTTTCCTTGCCGATATCTCTCTTTTGCAAAGAGATAGGCATTGGAAAATGCAGGGCTATAACGTGTAGATGAAGCACTAACAGGAGGCTTTAAAATTTTCATTCTAGTGTCTTTCGTTTGGGAGAAAAATGCAAAGGTACAATACAGCTTTTCCTTGCCAATATCTCTCTTTTGCAAAGAGATAGGCATTGGAAAATGCAGGGCTATAACGTGTAGATGAAGCACTAACAGGAGGCTTTAAAATTTTTATTCTAGTGTCTTTCGTTTGGGAGAAAAATGCAAAGGTACAATACAGCTTTTCCTTGCCGATATCTCTCTTTTGCAAAGAGCTAGGCATTGGAAAATTCAGGGCTATAACGTGTAGATGAAGCACTAACAGGAGGCTTTAAAATTTTCATTCTAGTGTCCTTCGATTGGGAGAAAAATGCAAAGGTACAATACAGCTTTTCCTTGCCAATATCTCTCTTTTGCAAAGAGCTAGGCATTGGAAAATTCAGGGCTATACCGTGTAGATGAAGCACTAACAGGAGGCTTTTAAATTTTCATTCTAGTGTCCTTCGTTTGGGAGAAAAATGCAAAGGTACAATACAGCTTTTCCTTGCCGATATCTCTCTTTTGCAAAGAGATAGGCATTGGAAAATTCAGGGCTATAACGTGTAGATGAAGCACTAACAGGAGGCTTTAAAATTTTCATTCTAGTGTCTTTCGTTTGGGAGAAAAATGCAAAGGTACAATACAGCTTTTCCTTGCCGATATCTCTCTTTTGCAAAGAGCTAGGCATTGGAAAATTCAGGGCTATAACGTGTAGATGAAGCACTAACAGTAGGCTTTAAAATTTTCATTCTAGTGTCTTTCGTTTGGGAGAAAAATGCAAAGGTACAATACAGTTTTTCCTTGCCGATATCTCTCTTTTGCAAAGAGATAGGCATTGGAAAATTCAGGGCTATAACGTGTAGATGAAGCACTAACAGGAGGCTTTAAAATTTTCATTCTAGTGTCCTTCGTTTGGGAGAAAAATGCAAAGGTACAATACAGCTTTTCCTTGCCAATATCTCTCTTTTGCAAAGAGCTAGGCATTGGAAAATTCAGGGCTATACCGTGTAGATGAAGCACTAACAGGAGGCTTTTAAATTTTCATTCTAGTGTCCTTCGTTTGGGAGAAAAATGCAAAGGTACAATACAGCTTTTCCTTGCCGATATCTCTCTTTTGCAAAGAGATAGGCATTGGAAAATTCAGGGCTATAACGTGTAGATGAAGCACTAACAGGAGGCTTTAAAATTTTCATTCTAGTGTCTTTCGTTTGGGAGAAAAATGCAAAGGTACAATACAGCTTTTCCTTGCCAATATCTCTCTTTTGCAAAGAGCTAGGAATTGGAAAATTCAGGGCTATAACGTGTAGATGAAGCACTAACAGGAGGCTTTAAAATTTTCATTCTAGTGTCTTTCGTTTGGGAGAAAAATGCAAAAGTACAATGCAGCTTTTCCTTGCCGATATCTCTCTTTTGCAAAGAGATAGGCATTGGAAAATGCAGGGCTATAACATGTTGATGAAGCACTAACAGGAGGCTTTAAAATTTTCATTCTAGTGTCTTTCGTTTGGGAGAAAAATGCAAAGGTACAATACAGCTTTTCCTTGCCGATATCTCTCTTTTGCAAAGAGATAGGCATTGGAAAATTCAGGGCTATAACGTGTAGATGAAGCACTAATAGGAGGCTTTAAAATTTTCATTCTAGTGTCCTTCGTTTGGTAGAAAAATGCAAAGGTACAATACAGCTTTTCCTTGCCGATATCTCTCTTTTGCAAAGAGATAGGCATTGGAAAATTCAGGGCTATAACGTGTAGATGAAGCACTAACAGGAGGCTTTAAAATTTTCATTCTAGTGTCTTTCGTTTGGGAGAAACATGCAAAGGTACAATACAGCTTTTCCTTGCCGATATCTCTCTTTTGCAAAGAGCTAGGCATTGGAAAATTCAGAGCTATAACGTGTAGATGAAGCACTAACAGTAGGCTTTAAAATTTTCATTCTAGTGTCTTTCGTTTGGGAGAAAAATGCAAAGGTACAATACAGCTTTTCCTTGCCAATATCTCTCTTTTGCAAAGAGATAGGCATTGGAAAATGCAGGGCTATAACGTGTAGATGAAGCACTAACAGGAGGCTTTAAAATTTTCATTCTAGTGTCTTTCGTTTGGGAGAAAAATGCAAAGGTACAATACAGCTTTTCCTTGCCGATATCTCTCTTTTGCAAAGAGCTAGGCATTGGAAAATTCAGGGCTATAACGTGTAGATGAAGCACTAACAGGAGGCTTTAAAATTTTCATTCTAGTGTCCTTCGTTTGGGAGAAAAATGCAAAGGTACAATACAGCTTTTCCTTGCCAATATCTCTCTTTTGCAAAGAGCTAGGCATTGGAAAATTCAGGGCTATACCGTGTAGATGAAGCACTAACAGGAGGCTTTTAAATTTTCATTCTAGTGTCCTTCGTTTGGGAGAAAAATGCAAAGGTACAATACAGCTTTTCCTTGCCGATATCTCTCTTTTGCAAAGAGATAGGCATTGGAAAATTCAGGGCTATAACGTGTAGATGAAGCACTAACAGGAGGCTTTACAATTTTCATTCTAGTGTCTTTCGTTTGGGAGAAAAATGCAAAGGTACAATACAGCTTTTCCTTGCCGATATCTCTCTTTTGCAAAGAGCTAGGCATTGGAAAATTCAGGGCTATAACGTGTAGATGAAGCACTAACAGTAGGCTTTAAAATTTTCATTCTAGTGTCTTTCGTTTGGGAGAAAAATGCAAAGGTACAATACAGTTTTTCCTTGCCGATATCTCTCTTTTGCAAAGAGATAGGCATTGGAAAATTCAGGGCTATAACGTGTAGATGAAGCACTAACAGGAGGCTTTAAAATTTTCATTCTAGTGTCCTTCGTTTGGGAGAAAAATGCAAAGGTACAATACAGCTTTTCCTTGCCAATATCTCTCTTTTGCAAAGAGCTAGGCATTGGAAAATTCAGGGCTATACCGTGTAGATGAAGCACTAACAGGAGGCTTTTAAATTTTCATTCTAGTGTCCTTCGTTTGGGAGAAAAATGCAAAGGTACAATACAGCTTTTCCTTGCCGATATCTCTCTTTTGCAAAGAGATAGGCATTGGAAAATTCAGGGCTATAACCTGTAGATGAAGCACTAACAGGAGGCTTTAAAATTTTCATTCTAGTGTCTTTCGTTTGGGAGAAAAATGCAAAGGTACAATACAGCTTTTCCTTGCCAATATCTCTCTTTTGCAAAGAGCTAGGAATTGGAAAATTCAGGGCTATAACGTGTAGATGAAGCACTAACAGGAGGCTTTAAAATTTTCATTCTAGTGTCTTTCGTTTGGGAGAAAAATGCAAAAGTACAATGCAGCTTTTCCTTGCCGATATCTCTCTTTTGCAAAGAGATAGGCATTTGAAAATGCAGGGCTATAACATGTAGATGAAGCACTAACAGGAGGCTTTAAAATTTTCATTCTAGTGTCTTTCGTTTGGGAGAAAAATGCAAAGGTACAATACAGCTTTTCCTTGCCGATATCTCTCTTTTGCAAAGAGATAGGCATTGGAAAATTCAGGGCTATAACGTGTAGATGAAGCACTAATAGGAGGCTTTAAAATTTTCATTCTAGTGTCCTTCGTTTGGTAGAAAAATGCAAAGGTACAATACAGCTTTTCCTTGCCGATATCTCTCTTTTGCAAAGAGATAGGCATTGGAAAATTCAGGGCTATAACGTGTAGATGAAGCACTAACAGGAGGCTTTAAAATTTTCATTCTAGTGTCTTTCGTTTGGGAGAAAAATGCAAAGGTACAATACAGCTTTTCCTTGCCGATATCTCTCTTTTGCAAAGAGCTAGGCATTGGAAAATTCAGAGCTATAACGTGTAGATGAAGCACTAACAGTAGGCTTTAAAATTTTCATTCTAGTGTCTTTCGTTTGGGAGAAAAATGCAAAGGTACAATACAGCTTTTCCTTGCCAATATCTCTCTTTTGCAAAGAGATAGGCATTGGAAAATGCAGGGCTATAACGTGTAGATGAAGCACTAACAGGAGGCTTTAAAATTTTCATTCTAGTGTCTTTCGTTTGGGAGAAAAATGCAAAGGTACAATACAGCTTTTCCTTGCCGATATCTCTCTTTTGCAAAGAGCTAGGCATTGGAAAATTCAGGGCTATAACGTGTAGATGAAGCACTAACAGGAGGCTTTAAAATTTTCATTCTAGTGTCCTTCGTTTGGGAGAAAAATGCAAAGGTACAATACAGCTTTTCCTTGCCAATATCTCTCTTTTGCAAAGAGCTAGGCATTGGAAAATTCAGGGCTATACCGTGTAGATGAAGCACTAACAGGAGGCTTTTAAATTTTCATTCTAGTGTCCTTCGTTTGGGAGAAAAATGCAAAGGTACAATACAGCTTTTCCTTGCCGATATCTCTCTTTTGCAAAGAGATAGGCATTGGAAAATTCAGGGCTATAACGTGTAGATGAAGCACTAACAGGAGGCTTTAAAATTTTCATTCTAGTGTCTTTCGTTTGGGAGAAAAATGCAAAAGTACAATGCAGCTTTTCCTTGCCGATATCTCACTTTTGCAAAGAGATAGGCATTGGAAAATGCAGGGCTATAACGTGTAGATGAAGCACTAACAGGAGGCTTTAAAATTTTCATTCTAGTGTCTTTCGTTTGGGAGAAAAATGCAAAAGTACAATGCAGCTTTTCCTTGCCGATATCTCTCTTTTGCAAAGAGGTAGGCATTGGAAAATGCAGGGCTATAACGTGTAGATGAAGCACTAACAGGAGGCTTTAAAATTTTCATTCTAGTGTCTTTCGTTTGGGAGAAAAATGCAAAGGTACAATACAGCATTTCCTTGCCGATATCTCTCTTTTGCAAAGAGATAGGCATTGGAAAATTCAGGGCTATAACGTGTAGATGAAGCACTAACAGGAGGCTTTAACATTTTTATTCTAGTGTCCTTCGTTTGGGAGAAAAATGCAAAGGTACAATACAGCTTTTCCTTGCCGATATCTCTCTTTTGCAAAGAGATAGGCATTGGAAAATTCAGGGCTATAACGTGTAGATGAAGCACTAACAGGAGGCTTTAAAATTTTCATTCTAGTGTCTTTCGTTTGGGAGAAAAATGCAAAAGTACAATGCAGCTTTTCCTTGCCGATATCTCTCTTTTGCAAAGAGATAGGCATTGGAAAATGCAGGGCTATAACCTGTAGATGAAGCACTAACAGGAGGCTTTAAAATTTTCATTCTAGTGTCTTTCGTTTGGGAGAAAAATGCAAAGGTACAATACAGCTTTTCCTTGCCGATATCTCTCTTTTGCAAAGAGCTAGGCATTGGAAAATTCAGGGCTATAACGTGTAGATGAAGCACTAACAGGAGGCTTTAAAATTTTCATTCTAGTGTCCTTCGTTTGGGAGAAAAATGCAAAGGTACAATACAGCTTTTCCTTGCCAATATCTCTCTTTTGCAAAGAGCTAGGCATTGGAAAATTCAGGGCTATACCGTGTAGATGAAGCACTAACAGGAGGCTTTTAAATTTTCATTCTAGTGTCCTTCGTTTGGGAGAAAAATGCAAAGGTACAATACAGCTTTTCCTTGCCGATATCTCTCTTTTGCAAAGAGATAGGCATTGGAAAATTCAGGGCTATAACGTGTAGATGAAGCACTAACAGGAGGCTTTACAATTTTCATTCTAGTGTCTTTCGTTTGGGAGAAAAATGCAAAGGTACAATACAGCTTTTCCTTGCCGATATCTCTCTTTTGCAAAGAGCTAGGCATTGGAAAATTCAGGGCTATAACGTGTAGATGAAGCACTAACAGTAGGCTTTAAAATTTTCATTCTAGTGTCTTTCGTTTGGGAGAAAAATGCAAAGGTACAATACAGTTTTTCCTTGCCGATATCTCTCTTTTGCAAAGAGATAGGCATTGGAAAATTCAGGGCTATAACGTGTAGATGAAGCACTAACAGGAGGCTTTAAAATTTTCATTCTAGTGTCCTTCGTTTGGGAGAAAAATGCAAAGGTACAATACAGCTTTTCCTTGCCAATATCTCTCTTTTGCAAAGAGCTAGGCATTGGAAAATTCAGGGCTATACCGTGTAGATGAAGCACTAACAGGAGGCTTTTAAATTTTCATTCTAGTGTCCTTCGTTTGGGAGAAAAATGCAAAGGTACAATACAGCTTTTCCTTGCCGATATCTCTCTTTTGCAAAGAGATAGGCATTGGAAAATTCAGGGCTATAACCTGTAGATGAAGCACTAACAGGAGGCTTTAAAATTTTCATTCTAGTGTCTTTCGTTTGGGAGAAAAATGCAAAGGTACAATACAGCTTTTCCTTGCCAATATCTCTCTTTTGCAAAGAGCTAGGAATTGGAAAATTCAGGGCTATAACGTGTAGATGAAGCACTAACAGGAGGCTTTAAAATTTTCATTCTAGTGTCTTTCGTTTGGGAGAAAAATGCAAAAGTACAATGCAGCTTTTCCTTGCCGATATCTCTCTTTTGCAAAGAGATAGGCATTTGAAAATGCAGGGCTATAACATGTAGATGAAGCACTAACAGGAGGCTTTAAAATTTTCATTCTAGTGTCTTTCGTTTGGGAGAAAAATGCAAAGGTACAATACAGCTTTTCCTTGCCGATATCTCTCTTTTGCAAAGAGATAGGCATTGGAAAATTCAGGGCTATAACGTGTAGATGAAGCACTAATAGGAGGCTTTAAAATTTTCATTCTAGTGTCCTTCGTTTGGTAGAAAAATGCAAAGGTACAATACAGCTTTTCCTTGCCGATATCTCTCTTTTGCAAAGAGATAGGCATTGGAAAATTCAGGGCTATAACGTGTAGATGAAGCACTAACAGGAGGCTTTAAAATTTTCATTCTAGTGTCTTTCGTTTGGGAGAAAAATGCAAAGGTACAATACAGCTTTTCCTTGCCGATATCTCTCTTTTGCAAAGAGCTAGGCATTGGAAAATTCAGAGCTATAACGTGTAGATGAAGCACTAACAGTAGGCTTTAAAATTTTCATTCTAGTGTCTTTCGTTTGGGAGAAAAATGCAAAGGTACAATACAGCTTTTCCTTGCCAATATCTCTCTTTTGCAAAGAGATAGGCATTGGAAAATGCAGGGCTATAACGTGTAGATGAAGCACTAACAGGAGGCTTTAAAATTTTCATTCTAGTGTCTTTCGTTTGGGAGAAAAATGCAAAGGTACAATACAGCTTTTCCTTGCCGATATCTCTCTTTTGCAAAGAGCTAGGCATTGGAAAATTCAGGGCTATAACGTGTAGATGAAGCACTAACAGGAGGCTTTAAAATTTTCATTCTAGTGTCCTTCGTTTGGGAGAAAAATGCAAAGGTACAATACAGCTTTTCCTTGCCAATATCTCTCTTTTGCAAAGAGCTAGGCATTGGAAAATTCAGGGCTATACCGTGTAGATGAAGCACTAACAGGAGGCTTTTAAATTTTCATTCTAGTGTCCTTCGTTTGGGAGAAAAATGCAAAGGTACAATACAGCTTTTCCTTGCCGATATCTCTCTTTTGCAAAGAGATAGGCATTGGAAAATTCAGGGCTATAACGTGTAGATGAAGCACTAACAGGAGGCTTTAAAATTTTCATTCTAGTGTCTTTCGTTTGGGAGAAAAATGCAAAAGTACAATGCAGCTTTTCCTTGCCGATATCTCACTTTTGCAAAGAGATAGGCATTGGAAAATGCAGGGCTATAACGTGTAGATGAAGCACTAACAGGAGGCTTTAAAATTTTCATTCTAGTGTCTTTCGTTTGGGAGAAAAATGCAAAAGTACAATGCAGCTTTTCCTTGCCGATATCTCTCTTTTGCAAAGAGGTAGGCATTGGAAAATGCAGGGCTATAACGTGTAGATGAAGCACTAACAGGAGGCTTTAAAATTTTCATTCTAGTGTCTTTCGTTTGGGAGAAAAATGCAAAGGTACAATACAGCATTTCCTTGCCGATATCTCTCTTTTGCAAAGAGATAGGCATTGGAAAATTCAGGGCTATAACGTGTAGATGAAGCACTAACAGGAGGCTTTAACATTTTTATTCTAGTGTCCTTCGTTTGGGAGAAAAATGCAAAGGTACAATACAGCTTTTCCTTGCCGATATCTCTCTTTTGCAAAGAGATAGGCATTGGAAAATTCAGGGCTATAACGTGTAGATGAAGCACTAACAGGAGGCTTTAAAATTTTCATTCTAGTGTCTTTCGTTTGGGAGAAAAATGCAAAAGTACAATGCAGCTTTTCCTTGCCGATATCTCTCTTTTGCAAAGAGATAGGCATTGGAAAATGCAGGGCTATAACGTGTAGATGAAGCACTAACAGGAGGCTTTAAAATTTTCATTCTAGTGTCTTTCGTTTGGGAGAAAAATGCAAAAGTACAATGCAGCTTTTCCTTGCCGATATCTCTCTTTTGCAAAGAGATAGGCATTGGAAAATGCAGGGCTATAACGTGTAGATGAAGCACTAACAGGAAGCTTTAAAATTTTCATTCTAGTGTCTTTCGTTTGGTAGAAAAATGCAAAGGTACAATACAGCATTTCCTTGCCGATATCTCTCTTTTGCAAAGAGATAGGCATTGGAAAATTCAGGGCTATAACGTGTAGATTAAGCACTAACAGGAGGCTTTAAAATTTTCATTCTAGTGTCCTTCGTTTGGGAGAAAAATGCAAAGGTACAATACAGCTTTTCCTTGCCGATATCTCTCTTTTGCAAAGAGATAGGCATTGGAAAATTCAGGGCTATAACGTGTAGATGAATCACTAATAGGAGGCTTTAAAATTTTCATTCTAGTGTCCTTCGTTTGGGAGAAAAAGGCAAAGGTACAATACAGCTTTTCCTTGCCGATATCTCTCTTTTGCAAAGAGATAGGCATTGGAAAATTCAGGGCTATAACGTGTAGATGAAGCACTAACAGGAGGCTTTAAAATTTTCATTCTAGTGTCTTTCGTTTGGGAGAAAAATGCAAAGGTACAATACAGCTTTTCCTTGCCGATATCTCTCTTTTGCAAAGAGCTAGGCATTGGAAAATTCAGAGCTATAACGTGTAGATGAAGCACTAACAGTAGGCTTTAAAATTTTCATTCTAGTGTCTTTCGTTTGGGAGAAAAATGCAAAGGTACAATACAGCTTTTCCTTGCCAATATCTCTCTTTTGCAAAGAGATAGGCATTGGAAAATGCAGGGCTATAACGTGTAGATGAAGCACTAACAGGAGGCTTTAAAATTTTCATTCTAGTGTCTTTCGTTTGGGAGAAAAATGCAAAGGTACAATACAGCTTTTCCTTGCCGATATCTCTCTTTTGCAAAGAGCTAGGCATTGGAAAATTCAGGGCTATAACGTGTAGATGAAGCACTAACAGGGGGCTTTAAAATTTTCATTCTAGTGTCCTTCGTTTGGGAGAAAAATGCAAAGGTACAATACAGCTTTTCCTTGCCAATATCTCTCTTTTGCAAAGAGCTAGGCATTGGAAAATTCAGGGCTATACCGTGTAGATGAAGCACTAACAGGAGGCTTTTAAATTTTCATTCTAGTGTCCTTCGTTTGGGAGAAAAATGCAAAGGTACAATACAGCTTTTCCTTGCCGATATCTCTCTTTTGCAAAGAGATAGGCATTGGAAAATTCAGGGCTATAACGTGTAGATGAAGCACTAACAGGAGGCTTTAAAATTTTCATTCTAGTGTCTTTCGTTTGGGAGAAAAATGCAAAGGTACAATACAGCTTTTCCTTGCCGATATCTCTCTTTGGCAAAGAGATAGGCATTGGAAAATTCAGGGCTATAACGTGTAGATGAAGCACTAACAGGAGGCTTTAAAATTTTCATTCTAGTGTCTTTCGTTTGGTAGAAAAATGCAAAGGTACAATACAGCTTTTCCTTGCCAATATCTCTCTTTTGCAAAGAGCTAGGCATTGGAAAATTCAGGGCTATAACGTGTAGATGAAGCACTAATAGGAGGCTTTAAAATTTTCATTCTAGTGTCCTTCGTTTGGTAGAAAAATGCAAAGGTACAATACAGCTTTTCCTTGCCGATATCTCTCTTTTGCAAAGAGATAGGCATTGGAAAATTCAGGGCTATAACGTGTAGATGAAGCACTAACAGGAGGCTTTAAAATTTTCATTCTAGTGTCTTTCGTTTGGGAGAAAAATGCAAAGGTACAATACAGCTTTTCCTTGCCGATATCTCTCTTTTGCAAAGAGCTAGGCATTGGAAAATTCAGAGCTATAACGTGTAGATGAAGCACTAACAGTAGGCTTTAAAATTTTCATTCTAGTGTCTTTCGTTTGGGAGAAAAATGCAAAGGTACAATACAGCTTTTCCTTGCCAATATCTCTCTTTTGCAAAGAGATAGGCATTGGAAAATGCAGGGCTATAACGTGTAGATGAAGCACTAACAGGAGGCTTTAAAATTTTCATTCTAGTGTCTTTCGTTTGGGAGAAAAATGCAAAGGTACAATACAGCTTTTCCTTGCCGATATCTCTCTTTTGCAAAGAGCTAGGCATTGGAAAATTCAGGGCTATAACGTGTAGATGAAGCACTAACAGGAGGCTTTAAAATTTTCATTCTAGTGTCCTTCGTTTGGGAGAAAAATGCAAAGGTACAATACAGCTTTTCCTTGCCAATATCTCTCTTTTGCAAAGAGCTAGGCATTGGAAAATTCAGGGCTATACCGTGTAGATGAAGCACTAACAGGAGGCTTTTAAATTTTCATTCTAGTGTCCTTCGTTTGGGAGAAAAATGCAAAGGTACAATACAGCTTTTCCTTGCCGATATCTCTCTTTTGCAAAGAGATAGGCATTGGAAAATTCAGGGCTATAACGTGTAGATGAAGCACTAACAGGAGGCTTTAAAATTTTCATTCTAGTGTCTTTCGTTTGGGAGAAAAATGCAAAAGTACAATGCAGCTTTTCCTTGCCGATATCTCACTTTTGCAAAGAGATAGGCATTGGAAAATGCAGGGCTATAACGTGTAGATGAAGCACTAACAGGAGGCTTTAAAATTTTCATTCTAGTGTCTTTCGTTTGGGAGAAAAATGCAAAAGTACAATGCAGCTTTTCCTTGCCGATATCTCTCTTTTGCAAAGAGGTAGGCATTGGAAAATGCAGGGCTATAACGTGTAGATGAAGCACTAACAGGAGGCTTTAAAATTTTCATTCTAGTGTCTTTCGTTTGGGAGAAAAATGCAAAGGTACAATACAGCATTTCCTTGCCGATATCTCTCTTTTGCAAAGAGATAGGCATTGGAAAATTCAGGGCTATAACGTGTAGATGAAGCACTAACAGGAGGCTTTAACATTTTTATTCTAGTGTCCTTCGTTTGGGAGAAAAATGCAAAGGTACAATACAGCTTTTCCTTGCCGATATCTCTCTTTTGCAAAGAGATAGGCATTGGAAAATTCAGGGCTATAACGTGTAGATGAAGCACTAACAGGAGGCTTTAAAATTTTCATTCTAGTGTCTTTCGTTTGGGAGAAAAATGCAAAAGTACAATGCAGCTTTTCCTTGCCGATATCTCTCTTTTGCAAAGAGATAGGCATTGGAAAATGCAGGGCTATAACGTGTAGATGAAGCACTAACAGGAGGCTTTAAAATTTTCATTCTAGTGTCTTTCGTTTGGGAGAAAAATGCAAAAGTACAATGCAGCTTTTCCTTGCCGATATCTCTCTTTTGCAAAGAGATAGGCATTGGAAAATGCAGGGCTATAACGTGTAGATGAAGCACTAACAGGAAGCTTTAAAATTTTCATTCTAGTGTCTTTCGTTTGGGAGAAAAATGCAAAGGTACAATACAGCATTTCCTTGCCGATATCTCTCTTTTGCAAAGAGATAGGCATTGGAAAATTCAGGGCTATAACGTGTAGATTAAGCACTAACAGGAGGCTTTAAAATTTTCATTCTAGTGTCCTTCGTTTGGGAGAAAAATGCAAAGGTACAATACAGCTTTTCCTTGCCGATATCTCTCTTTTGCAAAGAGATAGGCATTGGAAAATTCAGGGCTATAACGTGTAGATGAATCACTAATAGGAGGCTTTAAAATTTTCATTCTAGTGTCCTTCGTTTGGGAGAAAAAGGCAAAGGTACAATACAGCTTTTCCTTGCCGATATCTCTCTTTTGCAAAGAGATAGGCATTGGAAAATTCAGGGCTATAACGTGTAGATGAAGCACTAACAGGAGGCTTTAAAATTTTCATTCTAGTGTCTTTCGTTTGGGAGAAAAATGCAAAAGTACAATGCAGCTTTTCCTTGCCGATATCTCTCTTTTGCAAAGAGATAGGCATTGGAAAATGCAGGGCTATAACGTGTAGATGAAGCACTAACAGGAGGCTTTAAAATTTTCATTCTAGTGTCTTTCGTTTGGGAGAAAAATGCAAAGGTACAATACAGCATTTCCTTGCCGATATCTCTCTTTTGCAAAGAGATAGGCATTGGAAAATTCAGGGCTATAACGTGTAGATGAAGCACTAATAGGAGGCTTTAAAATTTTCATTCTAGTGTCCTTCGTTTGGGAGAAAAATGCAAAGGTACAATACAGCTTTTCCTTGCCGATATCTCTCTTTTGCAAAGAGATAGGCATTGGAAAATTCAGGGCTATAACGTGTAGATGAAGCACTAACAGGAGGCTTTAAAATTTTCATTCTAGTGTCTTTCGTTTGGGAGAAAAATGCAAAGGTACAATACAGCTTTTCCTTGCCGATATCTCTCTTTTGCAAAGAGCTAGGCATTGGAAAATTCAGAGCTATAACGTGTAGATGAAGCACTAACAGTAGGCTTTAAAATTTTCATTCTAGTGTCTTTCGTTTGGGAGAAAAATGCAAAGGTACAATACAGCTTTTCCTTGCCAATATCTCTCTTTTGCAAAGAGATAGGCATTGGAAAATGCAGGGCTATAACGTGTAGATGAAGCACTAACAGGAGGCTTTAAAATTTTCATTCTAGTGTCTTTCGTTTGGGAGAAAAATGCAAAGGTACAATACAGCTTTTCCTTGCCGATATCTCTCTTTTGCAAAGAGCTAGGCATTGGAAAATTCAGGGCTATAACGTGTAGATGAAGCACTAACAGGGGGCTTTAAAATTTTCATTCTAGTGTCCTTCGTTTGGGAGAAAAATGCAAAGGTACAATACAGCTTTTCCTTGCCAATATCTCTCTTTTGCAAAGAGCTAGGCATTGGAAAATTCAGGGCTATACCGTGTAGATGAAGCACTAACAGGAGGCTTTTAAATTTTCATTCTAGTGTCCTTCGTTTGGGAGAAAAATGCAAAGGTACAATACAGCTTTTCCTTGCCGATATCTCTCTTTTGCAAAGAGATAGGCATTGGAAAATTCAGGGCTATAACGTGTAGATGAAGCACTAACAGGAGGCTTTAAAATTTTCATTCTAGTGTCTTTCGTTTGGGAGAAAAATGCAAAGGTACAATACAGCTTTTCCTTGCCGATATCTCTCTTTGGCAAAGAGATAGGCATTGGAAAATTCAGGGCTATAACGTGTAGATGAAGCACTAACAGGAGGCTTTAAAATTTTCATTCTAGTGTCTTTCGTTTGGTAGAAAAATGCAAAGGTACAATACAGCTTTTCCTTGCCAATATCTCTCTTTTGCAAAGAGCTAGGCATTGGAAAATTCAGGGCTATAACGTGTAGATGAAGCACTAATAGGAGGCTTTAAAATTTTCATTCTAGTGTCCTTCGTTTGGGAGAAAAAGGCAAAGGTACAATACAGCTTTTCCTTGCCGATATCTCTCTTTTGCAAAGAGATAGGCATTGGAAAATTCAGGGCTATAACGTGTAGATGAAGCACTAACAGGAGGCTTTAAAATTTTCATTCTAGTGTCTTTCGTTTGGGAGAAAAATGCAAAGGTACAATACAGCATTTCCTTGCCGATATATCTCTTTTGCAAAGAGATAGGCATTGGAAAATTCAGGGCTATAACGTGTAGATGAAGCACTAACAGGAGGCTTTAAAATTTTCATTCTAGTGTCTTTCGTTTGGGAGAAAAATGCAAAGGTACAATACAGCATTTCCTTGCCGATATCTCTCTTTTGCAAAGAGATAGGCATTGGAAAATGCAGCGCTATAACGTGTAGATGAAGCACTAACAGGAGGCTTTAAAATTTTCATTCTAGTGTCTTTCGTTTGGGAGAAAAATGCAAAGGTACAATACAGCTTTTCCTTGCCGATATCTCTCTTTTGCAAAGAGATAGGCATTGGAAAATTCAGGGCTATAACGTGTAGATTAAGCACTAACAGGAGGCTTTAAAATTTTCATTCTAGTGTCCTTCGTTTGGGAGAAAAATGCAAAGGTACAATACAGCTTTTCCTTGCCGATATCTCTCTTTTGCAAAGAGATAGGCATTGGAAAATTCAGGGCTATAACGTGTAGATGAAGCACTAATAGGAGGCTTTAAAATTTTCATTCTAGTGTCCTTCGTTTGGGAGAAAAAGGCAAAGGTACAATACAGCTTTTCCTTGCCGATATCTCTCTTTTGCAAAGAGATAGGCATTGGAAAATTCAGGGCTATAACGTGTAGATGAAGCACTAACAGGAGGCTTTAAAATTTTCATTCTAGTGTCTTTCGTTTGGGAGAAAAATGCAAAAGTACAATGCAGCTTTTCCTTGCCGATATCTCTCTTTTGCAAAGAGATAGGCATTGGAAAATGCAGGGCTATAACGTGTAGATGAAGCACTAACAGGAGGCTTTAAAATTTTCATTCTAGTGTCTTTCGTTTGGGAGAAAAATGCAAAGGTACAATACAGCATTTCCTTGCCGATATCTCTCTTTTGCAAAGAGATAGGCATTGGAAAATTCAGGGCTATAACGTGTAGATGAAGCACTAACAGGAGGCTTTAACATTTTTATTCTAGTGTCCTTCGTTTGGGAGAAAAATGCAAAGGTACAATACAGCTTTTCCTTGCCGATATCTCTCTTTTGCAAAGAGATAGGCATTGGAAAATTCAGGGCTATAACGTGTAGATGAAGCACTAACAGGAGGCTTTAAAATTTTCATTCTAGTGTCTTTCGTTTGGGAGAAAAATGCAAAAGTACAATGCAGCTTTTCCTTGCCGATATCTCTCTTTTGCAAAGAGATAAGCATTGGAAAATGCAGGGCTATAACGTGTAGATGAAGCACTAACAGGAGGCTTTAAAATTTTCATTCTAGTGTCTTTCGTTTGGGAGAAAAATGCAAAGGTACAATACAGCATTTCCTTGCCGATATCTCTCTTTTGCAAAGAGATAGGCATTGGAAAATTCAGGGCTATTACGTGTAGATGAAGCACTAACAGGAGGCTTTAAAATTTTCATTCTAGTGTCTTTCGTTTGGGAGAAAAATGCAAAGGTACAATACAGCTTTTCCTTGCCGATATCTCTCTTTTGCAAAGAGCTAGGCATTGGAAAATTCAGGGCTATAACGTGTAGATGAAGCACTAATAGGAGGCTTTAAAATTTTCATTCTAGTGTCCTTCGTTTGGGAGAAAAAGGCAAAGGTACAATACAGCTTTTCCTTGCCGATATCTCTCTTTTGCAAAGAGATAGGCATTGGAAAATTCAGGGCTATAACGTGTAGATTAAGCACTAACAGGAGGCTTTAAAATTTTCATTCTAGTATCCTTCGTTTGGGAGAAAAATGCAAAGGTACAATACAGCTTTTCCTTGCCGATATCTCTCTTTTGCACAGAGATAGGCATTGGAAAATTCAGGGCTATAACGTGTAGATGAAGCACTAATAGGAGGCTTTAAAATTTTCATTCTAGTGTCTTTCGTTTGGGAGAAAAAGGCAAAGGTACAATACAGCTTTTCCTTGCCGATATCTCTCTTTTGCAAAGAGATAGGCATTGGAAAATTCAGGGCTATAACGTGTAGATGAAGCACTAACAGGAGGCTTTAAAATTTTCATTCTAGTGTCTTTCGTTTGGGAGAAAAATGCAAAAGTACAATGCAGCTTTTCCTTGCCGATATCTCTCTTTTGCAAAGAGATAAGCATTGGAAAATGCAGGGCTATAACGTGTAGATGAAGCACTAACAGGAGGCTTTAAAATTTTCATTCTAGTGTCTTTCGTTTGGGAGAAAAATGCAAAGGTACAATACAGCATTTCCTTGCCGATATCTCTCTTTTGCAAAGAGATAGGCATTGGAAAATTCAGGGCTATTACGTGTAGATGAAGCACTAACAGGAGGCTTTAAAATTTTCATTCTAGTGTCTTTCGTTTGGGAGAAAAATGCAAAAGTACAATGCAGCTTTTCCTTGCCGATATCTCTCTTTTGCAAAGAGATAGGCATTGGAAAATGCAGCGCTATAACGTGTAGATGAAGCACTAACAGGAGGCTTTAAAATTTTCATTCTAGTGTCTTTCGTTTGGGAGAAAAATGCAAAGGTACAATACAGCTTTTCCTTGCCGATATCTCTCTTTTGCAAAGAGATAGGCATTGGAAAATTCAGGGCTATAACGTATAGATGAAGCACTAATAGGAGGCTTTAAAATTTTCATTCTAGTGTCCTTCGTTTGGGAGAAAAATGCAAAGGTACAATACAGCTTTTCCTTGCCGATATCTCTCTTTTGCAAAGAGATAGGCATTGGAAAATTCAGGGCTATAACGTGTAGATGAAGCACTAACAGGAGGCTTTAAAATTTTCATTCTAGTGTCTTTCGTTTGGGAGAAAAATGCAAAGGTACAATACAGCTTTTCCTTGCCGATATCTCTCTTTTGCAAAGAGCTAGGCATTGGAAAATTCAGAGCTATAACGTGTAGATGAAGCACTAACAGTAGGCTTTAAAATTTTCATTCTAGTGTCTTTCGTTTGGGAGAAAAATGCAAAGGTACAATACAGCTTTTCCTTGCCAATATCTCTCTTTTGCAAAGAGATAGGCATTGGAAAATGCAGGGCTATAACGTGTAGATGAAGCACTAACAGGAGGCTTTAAAATTTTCATTCTAGTGTCTTTCGTTTGGGAGAAAAATGCAAAGGTACAATACAGCTTTTCCTTGCCGATATCTCTCTTTTGCAAAGAGCTAGGCATTGGAAAATTCAGGGCTATAACGTGTAGATGAAGCACTAACAGGAGGCTTTAAAATTTTCATTCTAGTGTCCTTCGTTTGGGAGAAAAATGCAAAGGTACAATACAGTTTTTCCTTGCCGATATCTCTCTTTTGCAAAGAGATAGGCATTGGAAAATTCAGGGCTATAACGTGTAGATGAAGCACTAACAGGAGGCTTTAAAATTTTCATTCTAGTTTCCTTCGTTTGGGAGAAAAATGCAAAGGTACAATACAGCTTTTCCTTGCCAATATCTCTCTTTTGCAAAGAGCTAGGCATTGGAAAATTCAGGGCTATACCGTGTAGATGAAGCACTAACAGGAGGCTTTTAAATTTTCATTCTAGTGTCCTTCGTTTGGGAGAAAAATGCAAAGGTACAATACAGCTTTTCCTTGCCGATATCTCTCTTTTGCAAAGAGATAGGCATTGGAAAATTCAGGGCTATAACGTGTAGATGAAGCACTAACAGGAGGCTTTAAAATTTTCATTCTAGTGTCTTTCGTTTGGGAGAAAAATGCAAAGGTACAATACAGTTTTTCCTTGCCGATATCTCTCTTTGGCAAAGAGATAGGCATTGGAAAATTCAGGGCTATAACGTGTAGATGAAGCACTAACAGGAGGCTTTAAAATTTTCATTCTAGTGTCTTTCGTTTGGGAGAAAAATGCAAAGGTACAATACAGCTTTTCCTTGCCAATATCTCTCTTTTGCAAAGAGCTAGGCATTGGAAAATTCAGGGCTATAACGTGTAGATGAAGCACTAATAGGAGGCTTTAAAATTTTCATTCTAGTGTCCTTCGTTTGGGAGAAAAAGGCAAAGGTACAATACAGCTTTTCCTTGCCGATATCTCTCTTTTGCAAAGAGATAGGCATTGGAAAATTCAGGGCTATAACGTGTAGATTAAGCACTAACAGGAGGCTTTAAAATTTTCATTCTAGTGTCCTTCGTTTGGGAGAAAAATGCAAAGGTACAATACAGCTTTTCCTTGCCGATATCTCTCTTTTGCAAAGAGATAGGCATTGGAAAATTCAGGGCTATAACGTGTAGATGAAGCACTAATAGGAGGCTTTAAAATTTTCATTCTAGTGTCCTTCGTTTGGGAGAAAAAGGCAAAGGTACAATACAGCTTTTCCTTGCCGATATCTCTCTTTTGCAAAGAGATAGGCATTGGAAAATTCAGGGCTATAACGTGTAGATGAAGCACTAACAGGAGGCTTTAAAATTTTCATTCTAGTGTCTTTCGTTTGGGAGAAAAATGCAAAAGTACAATGCAGCTTTTCCTTGCCGATATCTCTCTTTTGCAAAGAGATAGGCATTGGAAAATGCAGGGCTATAACGTGTAGATGAAGCACTAACAGGAGGCTTTAAAATTTTCATTCTAGTGTCTTTCGTTTGGGAGAAAAATGCAAAGGTACAATACAGCATTTCCTTGCCGATATCTCTCTTTTGCAAAGAGATAGGCATTGGAAAATTCAGGGCTATTACGTGTAGATGAAGCACTAACAGGAGGCTTTACATTTTTCATTCTAGTGTCTTTCGTTTGGGAGAAAAATGCAAAAGTACAATGCAGCTTTTCCTTGCCGATATCTCTCTTTTGCAAAGAGATAGGCATTGGAAAATGCAGCGCTATAACGTGTAGATGAAGCACTAACAGGAGGCTTTAAAATTTTCATTCTAGTGTCTTTCGTTTGGGAGAAAAATGCAAAGTTACAATACAGCTTTTCCTTGCCGATATCTCTCTTTTGCAAAGAGATAGGCATTGGAAAATTCAGGGCTATAACGTGTAGATGAAGCACTAATAGGAGGCTTTAAAATTTTCATTCTAGTGTCCTTCGTTTGGGAGAAAAATGCAAAGGTACAATACAGCTTTTCCTTGCCGATATCTCTCTTTTGCAAAGAGATAGGCATTGGAAAATTCAGGGCTATAACGTGTAGATGAAGCACTAACAGGAGGCTTTAAAATTTTCATTCTAGTGTCTTTCGTTTGGGAGAAAAATGCAAAGGTACAATACAGCTTTTCCTTGCCGATATCTCTCTTTTGCAAAGAGCTAGGCATTGGAAAATTCAGAGCTATAACGTGTAGATGAAGCACTAACAGTAGGCTTTAAAATTTTCATTCTAGTGTCTTTCGTTTGGGAGAAAAATGCAAAGGTACAATACAGCTTTTCCTTGCCAATATCTCTCTTTTGCAAAGAGTTAGGCATTGGAAAATGCAGGGCTATAACGTGTAGATGAAGCACTAACAGGAGGCTTTAAAATTTTCATTCTAGTGTCTTTCGTTTGGGAGAAAAATGCAAAGGTACAATACAGCTTTTCCTTGCCGATATCTCTCTTTTGCAAAGAACTAGGCATTGGAAAATTCAGGGCTATAACGTGTAGATGAAGCACTAACAGGAGGCTTTAAAATTTTCATTCTAGTGTCCTTCGTTTGGGAGAAAAATGCAAAGGTACAATACAGCTTTTCCTTGCCAATATCTCTCTTTTGCAAAGAGCTAGGCATTGGAAAATTCAGGGCTATACCGTGTAGATGAAGCACTAACAGGAGGCTTTTAAATTTTCATTCTAGTGTCCTTCGTTTGGGAGAAAAATGCAAAGGTACAATACAGCTTTTCCTTGCCGATATCTCTCTTTTGCAAAGAGATAGGCATTGGAAAATTCAGGGCTATAACGTGTAGATGAAGCACTAACAGGAGGCTTTAAAATTTTCATTCTAGTGTCTTTCGTTTGGGAGAAAAATGCAAAGGTACAATACAGCTTTTCCTTGCCGATATCTCTCTTTTGCAAAGAGCTAGGCATTGGAAAATTCAGGGCTATAACGTGTAGATGAAGCACTAACAGTAGGCTTTAAAATTTTCATTCTAGTGTCTTTCGTTTGGGAGAATAATGCAAAGGTACAATACAGTTTTTCCTTGCCGATATCTCTCTTTTGCAAAGAGATAGGCATTGGAAAATTCAGGGCTATAACGTGTAGATGAAGCACTAACAGGAGGCTTTAAAATTTTCATTCTAGTTTCCTTCGTTTGGGAGAAAAATGCAAAGGTACAATACAGCTTTTCCTTGCCAATATCTCTCTTTTGCAAAGAGCTAGGCATTGGAAAATTCAGGGCTATACCGTGTAGATGAAGCACTAACAGGAGGCTTTTAAATTTTCATTCTAGTGTCCTTCGTTTGGGAGAAAAATGCAAAGGTACAATACAGCTTTTCCTTGCCGATATCTCTCTTTTGCAAAGAGATAGGCATTGGAAAATTCAGGGCTATAACGTGTAGATGAAGCACTAACAGGAGGCTTTAAAATTTTCATTCTAGTGTCTTTCGTTTGGGAGAAAAATGCAAAGGTACAATACAGTTTTTCCTTGCCGATATCTCTCTTTGGCAAAGAGATAGGCATTGGAAAATTCAGGGCTATAACGTGTAGATGAAGCACTAACAGGAGGCTTTAAAATTTTCATTCTAGTGTCTTTCGTTTGGGAGAAAAATGCAAAGGTACAATACAGCTTTTCCTTGCCGATATCTCTCTTTTGCAAAGAGCTAGGCATTGGAAAATTCAGAGCTATAACGTGTAGATGAAGCACTAACAGTAGGCTTTAAAATTTTCATTCTAGTGTCTTTCGTTTGGGAGAAAAATGCAAAGGTACAATACAGCTTTTCCTTGCCAATATCTCTCTTTTGCAAAGAGTTAGGCATTGGAAAATGCAGGGCTATAACGTGTAGATGAAGCACTAACAGGAGGCTTTAAAATTTTCATTCTAGTGTCTTTCGTTTGGGAGAAAAATGCAAAGGTACAATACAGCTTTTCCTTGCCGATATCTCTCTTTTGCAAAGAACTAGGCATTGGAAAATTCAGGGCTATAACGTGTAGATGAAGCACTAACAGGAGGCTTTAAAATTTTCATTCTAGTGTCCTTCGTTTGGGAGAAAAATGCAAAGGTACAATACAGCTTTTCCTTGCCAATATCTCTCTTTTGCAAAGAGCTAGGCATTGGAAAATTCAGGGCTATACCGTGTAGATGAAGCACTAACAGGAGGCTTTTAAATTTTCATTCTAGTGTCCTTCGTTTGGGAGAAAAATGCAAAGGTACAATACAGCTTTTCCTTGCCGATATCTCTCTTTTGCAAAGAGATAGGCATTGGAAAATTCAGGGCTATAACGTGTAGATGAAGCACTAACAGGAGGCTTTAAAATTTTCATTCTAGTGTCTTTCGTTTGGGAGAAAAATGCAAAGGTACAATACAGCTTTTCCTTGCCGATATCTCTCTTTTGCAAAGAGCTAGGCATTGGAAAATTCAGGGCTATAACGTGTAGATGAAGCACTAACAGTAGGCTTTAAAATTTTCATTCTAGTGTCTTTCGTTTGGGAGAAAAATGCAAAGGTACAATACAGTTTTTCCTTGCCGATATCTCTCTTTTGCAAAGAGATAGGCATTGGAAAATTCAGGGCTATAACGTGTAGATGAAGCACTAACAGGAGGCTTTAAAATTTTCATTCTAGTTTCCTTCGTTTGGGAGAAAAATGCAAAGGTACAATACAGCTTTTCCTTGCCAATATCTCTCTTTTGCAAAGAGCTAGGCATTGGAAAATTCAGGGCTATACCGTGTAGATGAAGCACTAACAGGAGGCTTTTAAATTTTCATTCTAGTGTCCTTCGTTTGGGAGAAAAATGCAAAGGTACAATACAGCTTTTCCTTGCCGATATCTCTCTTTTGCAAAGAGATAGGCATTGGAAAATTCAGGGCTATAACGTGTAGATGAAGCACTAACAGGAGGCTTTAAAATTTTCATTCTAGTGTCTTTCGTTTGGGAGAAAAATGCAAAGGTACAATACAGTTTTTCCTTGCCGATATCTCTCTTTGGCAAAGAGATAGGCATTGGAAAATTCAGGGCTATAACGTGTAGATGAAGCACTAACAGGAGGCTTTAAAATTTTCATTCTAGTGTCTTTCGTTTGGGAGAAAAATGCAAAGGTACAATACAGCTTTTCCTTGCCAATATCTCTCTTTTGCAAAGAGCTAGGAATTGGAAAATTCAGGGCTATAACGTGTAGATGAAGCACTAACAGGAGGCTTTAAAATTTTCATTCTAGTGTCTTTCGTTTGGGAGAAAAATGCAAAAGTACAATGCAGCTTTTCCTTGCCGATATCTCTCTTTTGCAAAGAGATAGGCATTGGAAAATGCAGGGCTATAACGTGTAAATGAAGCACTAACAGGAGGCTTTAAAATTTTCATTCTAGTGTCTTTCGTTTGGGAGAAAAATGCAAAGGTACAATACAGCATTTCCTTGCCGATATCTCTCTTTTGTAAAGAGATAGGCATTGGAAAATTCAGGGCTATTACATGTAGATGAAGCACTAACAGGAGGCTTTAAAATTTTCATTCTAGTGTCTTTCGTTTGGGAGAAAAATGCAAAAGTACAATGCAGCTTTTCCTTGCCGATATCTCTCTTTTGCAAAGAGATAGGCATTGGAAAATGCAGGGCTATAACGTGTAGATGAAGCACTAACAGGAGGCTTTAAAATTTTCATTCTAGTGTCTTTCGTTTGGGAGAAAAATGCAAAGGTACAATACAGTTTTTCCTTGCCGATATCTCTCTTTTGCAAAGAGATAGGCATTGGAAAATTCAGGGCTATAACGTGTAGATGAAGCACTAACAGGAGGCTTTAAAATTTTCATTCTAGTTTCCTTCGTTTGGGAGAAAAATGCAAAGGTACAATACAGCTTTTCCTTGCCAATATCTCTCTTTTGCAAAGAGCTAGGCATTGGAAAATTCAGGGCTATACCGTGTAGATGAAGCACTAACAGGAGGCTTTTAAATTTTCATTCTAGTGTCCTTCGTTTGGGAGAAAAATGCAAAGGTACAATACAGCTTTTCCTTGCCGATATCTCTCTTTTGCAAAGAGATAGGCATTGGAAAATTCAGGGCTATAACGTGTAGATGAAGCACTAACAGGAGGCTTTAAAATTTTCATTCTAGTGTCTTTCGTTTGGGAGAAAAATGCAAAGGTACAATACAGTTTTTCCTTGCCGATATCTCTCTTTGGCAAAGAGATAGGCATTGGAAAATTCAGGGCTATAACGTGTAGATGAAGCACTAACAGGAGGCTTTAAAATTTTCATTCTAGTGTCTTTCGTTTGGGAGAAAAATGCAAAGGTACAATACAGCTTTTCCTTGCCGATATCTCTCTTTTGCAAAGAGCTAGGCATTGGAAAATTCAGAGCTATAACGTGTAGATGAAGCACTAACAGTAGGCTTTAAAATTTTCATTCTAGTGTCTTTCGTTTGGGAGAAAAATGCAAAGGTACAATACAGCTTTTCCTTGCCAATATCTCTCTTTTGCAAAGAGTTAGGCATTGGAAAATGCAGGGCTATAACGTGTAGATGAAGCACTAACAGGAGGCTTTAAAATTTTCATTCTAGTGTCTTTCGTTTGGGAGAAAAATGCAAAGGTACAATACAGCTTTTCCTTGCCGATATCTCTCTTTTGCAAAGAACTAGGCATTGGAAAATTCAGGGCTATAACGTGTAGATGAAGCACTAACAGGAGGCTTTAAAATTTTCATTCTAGTGTCCTTCGTTTGGGAGAAAAATGCAAAGGTACAATACAGCTTTTCCTTGCCAATATCTCTCTTTTGCAAAGAGCTAGGCATTGGAAAATTCAGGGCTATACCGTGTAGATGAAGCACTAACAGGAGGCTTTTAAATTTTCATTCTAGTGTCCTTCGTTTGGGAGAAAAATGCAAAGGTACAATACAGCTTTTCCTTGCCGATATCTCTCTTTTGCAAAGAGATAGGCATTGGAAAATTCAGGGCTATAACGTGTAGATGAAGCACTAACAGGAGGCTTTAAAATTTTCATTCTAGTGTCTTTCGTTTGGGAGAAAAATGCAAAGGTACAATACAGCTTTTCCTTGCCGATATCTCTCTTTTGCAAAGAGCTAGGCATTGGAAAATTCAGGGCTATAACGTGTAGATGAAGCACTAACAGTAGGCTTTAAAATTTTCATTCTAGTGTCTTTCGTTTGGGAGAAAAATGCAAAGGTACAATACAGTTTTTCCTTGCCGATATCTCTCTTTTGCAAAGAGATAGGCATTGGAAAATTCAGGGCTATAACGTGTAGATGAAGCACTAACAGGAGGCTTTAAAATTTTCATTCTAGTTTCCTTCGTTTGGGAGAAAAATGCAAAGGTACAATACAGCTTTTCCTTGCCAATATCTCTCTTTTGCAAAGAGCTAGGCATTGGAAAATTCAGGGCTATACCGTGTAGATGAAGCACTAACAGGAGGCTTTTAAATTTTCATTCTAGTGTCCTTCGTTTGGGAGAAAAATGCAAAGGTACAATACAGCTTTTCCTTGCCGATATCTCTCTTTTGCAAAGAGATAGGCATTGGAAAATTCAGGGCTATAACGTGTAGATGAAGCACTAACAGGAGGCTTTAAAATTTTCATTCTAGTGTCTTTCGTTTGGGAGAAAAATGCAAAGGTACAATACAGTTTTTCCTTGCCGATATCTCTCTTTGGCAAAGAGATAGGCATTGGAAAATTCAGGGCTATAACGTGTAGATGAAGCACTAACAGGAGGCTTTAAAATTTTCATTCTAGTGTCTTTCGTTTGGGAGAAAAATGCAAAGGTACAATACAGCTTTTCCTTGCCAATATCTCTCTTTTGCAAAGAGCTAGGAATTGGAAAATTCAGGGCTATAACGTGTAGATGAAGCACTAACAGGAGGCTTTAAAATTTTCATTCTAGTGTCTTTCGTTTGGGAGAAAAATGCAAAAGTACAATGCAGCTTTTCCTTGCCGATATCTCTCTTTTGCAAAGAGATAGGCATTGGAAAATGCAGGGCTATAACGTGTAAATGAAGCACTAACAGGAGGCTTTAAAATTTTCATTCTAGTGTCTTTCGTTTGGGAGAAAAATGCAAAGGTACAATACAGCATTTCCTTGCCGATATCTCTCTTTTGTAAAGAGATAGGCATTGGAAAATTCAGGGCTATTACATGTAGATGAAGCACTAACAGGAGGCTTTAAAATTTTCATTCTAGTGTCTTTCGTTTGGGAGAAAAATGCAAAAGTACAATGCAGCTTTTCCTTGCCGATATCTCTCTTTTGCAAAGAGATAGGCATTGGAAAATGCAGGGCTATAACGTGTAGATGAAGCACTAACAGGAGGCTTTAAAATTTTCATTCTAGTGTCTTTCGTTTGGGAGAAAAATGCAAAAGTACAATGCAGCTTTTCCTTGCCGATATCTCTCTTTTGCAAAGAGATAGGCATTGGAAAATGCAGGGCTATAACGTGTAAATGAAGCACTAACAGGAGGCTTTAAAATTTTCATTCTAGTGTCTTTCGTTTGGGAGAAAAATGCAAAGGTACAATACAGCATTTCCTTGCCGATATCTCTCTTTTGTAAAGAGATAGGCATTGGAAAATTCAGGGCTATTACATGTAGATGAAGCACTAACAGGAGGCTTTAAAATTTTCATTCTAGTGTCTTTCGTTTGGGAGAAAAATGCAAAAGTACAATGCAGCTTTTCCTTGCCGATATCTCTCTTTTGCAAAGAGATAGGCATTGGAAAATGCAGGGCTATAACGTGTAGATGAAGCACTAACAGGAGGCTTTAAAATTTTCATTCTAGTGTCTTTCGTTTGGGAGAAAAATGCAAAAGTACAATGCAGCTTTTCCTTGCCGATATCTCTCTTTTGCAAAGAGATAGGCATTGGAAAATGCAGGGCTATAACGTGTAGATGAAGCACTAACAGGAGGCTTTAAAATTTTCATTCTAGTGTCTTTCGTTTGGGAGAAAAATGCAAAGGTACAATACAGCATTTCCTTGCCGATATCTCTCTTTTGCAAAGAGATAGGCATTGGAAAATTCAGGGCTATAACGTGTAGATTAAGCACTAACAGGAGGCTTTAAAATTTTCATTCTAGTGTCCTTCGTTTGGGAGAAAAATGCAAAGGTACAATACAGCTTTTCCTTGCCGATATCTCTCTTTTGCAAAGAGATAGGCATTGGAAAATTCAGGGCTATAACGTGTAGATGAAGCACTAATAGGAGGCTTTAAAATTTTCATTCTAGTGTCTTTCGTTTGGGAGAAAAAGGCAAAGGTACAATACAGCTTTTCCTTGCCGATATCTCTCTTTTGCAAAGATATAGGCATTGGAAAATTCAGGGCTATAACGTGTAGATGAAGCACTAACAGGAGGCTTTAAAATTTTCATTCTAGTGTCTTTCGTTTGGGAGAAAAATGCAAAAGTACAATGCAGCTTTTCCTTGCCGATATCTCTCTTTTGCAAAGAGATAAGCATTGGAAAATGCAGGGCTATAACGTGTAGATGAAGCACTAACAGGAGGCTTTAAAATTTTCATTCTAGTGTCTTTCGTTTGGGAG
Source organism: Pseudophryne corroboree (assembly GCF_028390025.1). Taxonomy (NCBI): domain Eukaryota; kingdom Metazoa; phylum Chordata; class Amphibia; order Anura; family Myobatrachidae; genus Pseudophryne; species Pseudophryne corroboree. The sequence continues at coordinate 147,051 of NW_026970402.1, read as the reverse complement.
AAAAATGCAAAGGTACAATACAGCATTTCCTTGCCGATATCTCTCTTTTGCAAAGAGATAGGGATTGGAAAATTCAGGGCTATTACGTGTAGATGAAGCACTAACAGGAGGCTTTAAAATTTTCATTCTAGTGTCTTTCGTTTGGGAGAAAAATGCAAAAGTACAATGCAGCTTTTCCTTGCCGATATCTCTCTTTTGCAAAGAGATAGGCATTGGAAAATGCAGCGCTATAACGTGTAGATGAAGCACTAACAGGAGGCTTTAAAATTTTCATTCTAGTGTCTTTCGTTTGGGAGAAAAATGCAAAGGTACAATACAGCTTTTCCTTGCCGATATCTCTCTTTTGCAAAGAGATAGGCATTGGAAAATTCAGGGCTATAACGTGTAGATGAAGCACTAATAGGAGGCTTTAAAATTTTCATTCTAGTGTCCTTCGTTTGGGAGAAAAATGCAAAGGTACAATACAGCTTTTCCTTGCCGATATCTCTCTTTTGCAAAGAGATAGGCATTGGAAAATTCAGGGCTATAACGTGTAGATGAAGCACTAACAGGAGGCTTTAAAATTTTCATTCTAGTGTCTTTCGTTTGGGAGAAAAATGCAAAAGTACAATGCAGCTTTTCCTTGCCGATATCTCTCTTTTGCAAAGAGATAGGCATTGGAAAATGCAGGGCTATAACGTGTAGATGAAGCACTAACAGGAGGCTTTAAAATTTTCATTCTAGTGTCTTTCGTTTGGGAGAAAAATGCAAAAGTACAATGCAGCTTTTCCTTGCCGATATCTCTCTTTTGCAAAGAGATAGGCATTGGAAAATGCAGGGCTATAACGTGTAGATGAAGCACTAACAGGAGGCTTTAAAATTTTCATTCTAGTGTCTTTCGTTTGGGAGAAAAATGCAAAGGTACAATACAGCATTTCCTTGCCGATATCTCTCTTTTGTAAAGAGATAGGCATTGGAAAATTCAGGGCTATTACATGTAGATGAAGCACTAACAGGAGGCTTTAAAATTTTCATTCTAGTGTCTTTCGTTTGGGAGAAAAATGCAAAAGTACAATGCAGCTTTTCCTTGCCGATATCTCTCTTTTGCAAAGAGATAGGCATTGGAAAATGCAGGGCTATAACGTGTAGATGAAGCACTAACAGGAGGCTTTAAAATTTTCATTCTAGTGTCTTTCGTTTGGGAGAAAAATGCAAAAGTACAATGCAGCTTTTCCTTGCCGATATCTCTCTTTTGCAAAGAGATAGGCATTGGAAAATGCAGGGCTATAACGTGTAGATGAAGCACTAACAGGAGGCTTTAAAATTTTCATTCTAGTGTCTTTCGTTTGGGAGAAAAATGCAAAGGTACAATACAGCATTTCCTTGCCGATATCTCTCTTTTGCAAAGAGATAGGCATTGGAAAATTCAGGGCTATAACGTGTAGATTAAGCACTAACAGGAGGCTTTAAAATTTTCATTCTAGTGTCCTTCGTTTGGGAGAAAAATGCAAAGGTACAATACAGCTTTTCCTTGCCGATATCTCTCTTTTGCAAAGAGATAGGCATTGGAAAATTCAGGGCTATAACGTGTAGATGAAGCACTAATAGGAGGCTTTAAAATTTTCATTCTAGTGTCTTTCGTTTGGGAGAAAAAGGCAAAGGTACAATACAGCTTTTCCTTGCCGATATCTCTCTTTTGCAAAGATATAGGCATTGGAAAATTCAGGGCTATAACGTGTAGATGAAGCACTAACAGGAGGCTTTAAAATTTTCATTCTAGTGTCTTTCGTTTGGGAGAAAAATGCAAAAGTACAATGCAGCTTTTCCTTGCCGATATCTCTCTTTTGCAAAGAGATAAGCATTGGAAAATGCAGGGCTATAACGTGTAGATGAAGCACTAACAGGAGGCTTTAAAATTTTCATTCTAGTGTCTTTCGTTTGGGAGAAAAATGCAAAGGTACAATACAGCATTTCCTTGCCGATATCTCTCTTTTGCAAAGAGATAGGCATTGGAAAATTCAGGGCTATTACGTGTAGATGAAGCACTAACAGGAGGCTTTAAAATTTTCATTCTAGTGTCTTTCGTTTGGGAGAAAAATGCAAAAGTACAATGCAGCTTTTCCTTGCCGATATCTCTCTTTTGCAAAGAGATAGGCATTGGAAAATGCAGCGCTATAACGTGTAGATGAAGCACTAACAGGAGGCTTTAAAATTTTCATTCTAGTGTCTTTCGTTTGGGAGAAAAATGCAAAGGTACAATACAGCTTTTCCTTGCCGATATCTCTCTTTTGCAAAGAGATAGGCATTGGAAAATTCAGGGCTATAACGTGTAGATGAAGCACTAATAGGAGGCTTTAAAATTTTCATTCTAGTGTCCTTCGTTTGGGAGAAAAATGCAAAGGTACAATACAGCTTTTCCTTGCCGATATCTCTCTTTTGCAAAGAGATAGGCATTGGAAAATTCAGGGCTATAACGTGTAGATGAAGCACTAACAGGAGGCTTTAAAATTTTCATTCTAGTGTCTTTCGTTTGGGAGAAAAATGCAAAAGTACAATGCAGCTTTTCCTTGCCGATATCTCTCTTTTGCAAAGAGATAGGCATTGGAAAATGCAGGGCTATAACGTGTAGATGAAGCACTAACAGGAGGCTTTAAAATTTTCATTCTAGTGTCTTTCGTTTGGGAGAAAAATGCAAAAGTACAATGCAGCTTTTCCTTGCCGATATCTCTCTTTTGCAAAGAGATAGGCATTGGAAAATGCAGGGCTATAACGTGTTGATGAAGCACTAACAGGAGGCTTTAAAATTTTCATTCTAGTGTCTTTCGTTTGGGAGAAAAATGCAAAGGTACAATACAGCATTTCCTTGCCGATATCTCTCTTTTGCAAAGAGATAGGCATTGGAAAATTCAGGGCTATAACGTGTAGATTAAGCACTAACAGGAGGCTTTAAAATTTTCATTCTAGTGTCCTTCGTTTGGGAGAAAAATGCAAAGGTACAATACAGCTTTTCCTTGCCGATATCTCTCTTTTGCAAAGAGATAGGCATTGGAAAATTCAGGGCTATAACGTGTAGATGAAGCACTAATAGGAGGCTTTAAAATTTTCATTCTAGTGTCTTTCGTTTGGGAGAAAAAGGCAAAGGTACAATACAGCTTTTCCTTGCCGATATCTCTCTTTTGCAAAGATATAGGCATTGGAAAATTCAGGGCTATAACGTGTAGATGAAGCACTAACAGGAGGCTTTAAAATTTTCATTCTAGTGTCTTTCGTTTGGGAGAAAAATTTAAAAGTACAATGCAGCTTTTCCTTGCCGATATCTCTCTTTTGCAAAGAGATAAGCATTGGAAAATGCAGGGCTATAACGTGTAGATGAAGCACTAACAGGAGGCTTTAAAATTTTCATTCTAGTGTCTTTCGTTTGGGAGAAAAATGCAAAGGTACAATACAGCATTTCCTTGCCGATATCTCTCTTTTGCAAAGAGATAGGCATTGGAAAATTCAGGGCTATTACGTGTAGATGAAGCACTAACAGGAGGCTTTAAAATTTTCATTCTAGTGTCTTTCGTTTGGGAGAAAAATGCAAAAGTACAATGCAGCTTTTCCTTGCCGATATCTCTCTTTTGCAAAGAGATAGGCATTGGAAAATGCAGCGCTATAACGTGTAGATGAAGCACTAACAGGAGGCTTTAAAATTTTCATTCTAGTGTCTTTCGTTTGGGAGAAAAATGCAAAGGTACAATACAGCTTTTCCTTGCCGATATCTCTCTTTTGCAAAGAGATAGGCATTGGAAAATTCAGGGCTATAACGTGTAGATGAAGCACTAATAGGAGGCTTTAAAATTTTCATTCTAGTGTCCTTCGTTTGGGAGAAAAATGCAAAGGTACAATACAGCTTTTCCTTGCCGATATCTCTCTTTTGCAAAGAGATAGGCATTGGAAAATTCAGGGCTATAACGTGTAGATGAAGCACTAACAGGAGGCTTTAAAATTTTCATTCTAGTGTCTTTCGTTTGGGAGAAAAATGCAAAGGTACAATACAGCTTTTCCTTGCCGATATCTCTCTTTTGCAAAGAGCTAGGCATTGGAAAATTCAGAGCTATAACGTGTAGATGAAGCACTAACAGTAGGCTTTAAAATTTTCATTCTAGTGTCTTTCGTTTGGGAGAAAAATGCAAAGGTACAATACAGCTTTTCCTTGCCAATATCTCTCTTTTGCAAAGAGATAGGCATTGGAAAATGCAGGGCTATAACGTGTAGATGAAGCACTAACAGGAGGCTTTAAAATTTTCATTCTAGTGTCTTTCGTTTGGGAGAAAAATGCAAAGGTACAATACAGCTTTTCCTTGCCGATATCTCTCTTTTGCAAAGAGCTAGGCATTGGAAAATTCAGGGCTATAACGTGTAGATGAAGCACTAACAGGAGGCTTTAAAATTTTCATTCTAGTGTCCTTCGTTTGGGAGAAAAATGCAAAGGTACAATACAGTTTTTCCTTGCCGATATCTCTCTTTTGCAAAGAGATAGGCATTGGAAAATTCAGGGCTATAACGTGTAGATGAAGCACTAACAGGAGGCTTTAAAATTTTCATTCTAGTTTCCTTCGTTTGGGAGAAAAATGCAAAGGTACAATACAGCTTTTCCTTGCCAATATCTCTCTTTTGCAAAGAGCTAGGCATTGGAAAATTCAGGGCTATACCGTGTAGATGAAGCACTAACAGGAGGCTTTTAAATTTTCATTCTAGTGTCCTTCGTTTGGGAGAAAAATGCAAAGGTACAATACAGCTTTTCCTTGCCGATATCTCTCTTTTGCAAAGAGATAGGCATTGGAAAATTCAGGGCTATAACGTGTAGATGAAGCACTAACAGGAGGCTTTAAAATTTTCATTCTAGTGTCTTTCGTTTGGGAGAAAAATGCAAAGGTACAATACAGTTTTTCCTTGCCGATATCTCTCTTTGGCAAAGAGATAGGCATTGGAAAATTCAGGGCTATAACGTGTAGATGAAGCACTAACAGGAGGCTTTAAAATTTTCATTCTAGTGTCTTTCGTTTGGGAGAAAAATGCAAAGGTACAATACAGCTTTTCCTTGCCAATATCTCTCTTTTGCAAAGAGCTAGGCATTGGAAAATTCAGGGCTATAACGTGTAGATGAAGCACTAATAGGAGGCTTTAAAATTTTCATTCTAGTGTCCTTCGTTTGGGAGAAAAAGGCAAAGGTACAATACAGCTTTTCCTTGCCGATATCTCTCTTTTGCAAAGAGATAGGCATTGGAAAATTCAGGGCTATAACGTGTAGATTAAGCACTAACAGGAGGCTTTAAAATTTTCATTCTAGTGTCCTTCGTTTGGGAGAAAAATGCAAAGGTACAATACAGCTTTTCCTTGCCGATATCTCTCTTTTGCAAAGAGATAGGCATTGGAAAATTCAGGGCTATAACGTGTAGATGAAGCACTAATAGGAGGCTTTAAAATTTTCATTCTAGTGTCCTTCGTTTGGGAGAAAAAGGCAAAGGTACAATACAGCTTTTCCTTGCCGATATCTCTCTTTTGCAAAGAGATAGGCATTGGAAAATTCAGGGCTATAACGTGTAGATGAAGCACTAACAGGAGGCTTTAAAATTTTCATTCTAGTGTCTTTCGTTTGGGAGAAAAATGCAAAAGTACAATGCAGCTTTTCCTTGCCGATATCTCTCTTTTGCAAAGAGATAGGCATTGGAAAATGCAGGGCTATAACGTGTAGATGAAGCACTAACAGGAGGCTTTAAAATTTTCATTCTAGTGTCTTTCGTTTGGGAGAAAAATGCAAAGGTACAATACAGCATTTCCTTGCCGATATCTCTCTTTTGCAAAGAGATAGGCATTGGAAAATTCAGGGCTATTACGTGTAGATGAAGCACTAACAGGAGGCTTTACATTTTTCATTCTAGTGTCTTTCGTTTGGGAGAAAAATGCAAAAGTACAATGCAGCTTTTCCTTGCCGATATCTCTCTTTTGCAAAGAGATAGGCATTGGAAAATGCAGCGCTATAACGTGTAGATGAAGCACTAACAGGAGGCTTTAAAATTTTCATTCTAGTGTCTTTCGTTTGGGAGAAAAATGCAAAGTTACAATACAGCTTTTCCTTGCCGATATCTCTCTTTTGCAAAGAGATAGGCATTGGAAAATTCAGGGCTATAACGTGTAGATGAATCACTAATAGGAGGCTTTAAAATTTTCATTCTAGTGTCCTTCGTTTGGGAGAAAAATGCAAAGGTACAATACAGCTTTTCCTTGCCGATATCTCTCTTTTGCAAAGAGATAGGCATTGGAAAATTCAGGGCTATAACGTGTAGATGAAGCACTAACAGGAGGCTTTAAAATTTTCATTCTAGTGTCTTTCGTTTGGGAGAAAAATGCAAAGGTACAATACAGCTTTTCCTTGCCGATATCTCTCTTTTGCAAAGAGCTAGGCATTGGAAAATTCAGAGCTATAACGTGTAGATGAAGCACTAACAGTAGGCTTTAAAATTTTCATTCTAGTGTCTTTCGTTTGGGAGAAAAATGCAAAGGTACAATACAGCTTTTCCTTGCCAATATCTCTCTTTTGCAAAGAGATAGGCATTGGAAAATGCAGGGCTATAACGTGTAGATGAAGCACTAACAGGAGGCTTTAAAATTTTCATTCTAGTGTCTTTCGTTTGGGAGAAAAATGCAAAGGTACAATACAGCTTTTCCTTGCCGATATCTCTCTTTTGCAAAGAACTAGGCATTGGAAAATTCAGGGCTATAACGTGTAGATGAAGCACTAACAGGAGGCTTTAAAATTTTCATTCTAGTGTCCTTCGTTTGGGAGAAAAATGCAAAGGTACAATACAGCTTTTCCTTGCCAATATCTCTCTTTTGCAAAGAGCTAGGCATTGGAAAATTCAGGGCTATACCGTGTAGATGAAGCACTAACAGGAGGCTTTTAAATTTTCATTCTAGTGTCCTTCGTTTGGGAGAAAAATGCAAAGGTACAATACAGCTTTTCCTTGCCGATATCTCTCTTTTGCAAAGAGATAGGCATTGGAAAATTCAGGGCTATAACGTGTAGATGAAGCACTAACAGGAGGCTTTAAAATTTTCATTCTAGTGTCTTTCGTTTGGGAGAAAAATGCAAAGGTACAATACAGCTTTTCCTTGCCGATATCTCTCTTTTGCAAAGAGCTAGGCATTGGAAAATTCAGGGCTATAACGTGTAGATGAAGCACTAACAGTAGGCTTTAAAATTTTCATTCTAGTGTCTTTCGTTTGGGAGAAAAATGCAAAGGTACAATACAGTTTTTCCTTGCCGATATCTCTCTTTTGCAAAGAGATAGGCATTGGAAAATTCAGGGCTATAACGTGTAGATGAAGCACTAACAGGAGGCTTTAAAATTTTCATTCTAGTTTCCTTCGTTTGGGAGAAAAATGCAAAGGTACAATACAGCTTTTCCTTGCCAATATCTCTCTTTTGCAAAGAGCTAGGCATTGGAAAATTCAGGGCTATACCGTGTAGATGAAGCACTAACAGGAGGCTTTTAAATTTTCATTCTAGTGTCCTTCGTTTGGGAGAAAAATGCAAAGGTACAATACAGCTTTTCCTTGCCGATATCTCTCTTTTGCAAAGAGATAGGCATTGGAAAATTCAGGGCTATAACGTGTAGATGAAGCACTAACAGGAGGCTTTAAAATTTTCATTCTAGTGTCTTTCGTTTGGGAGAAAAATGCAAAGGTACAATACAGTTTTTCCTTGCCGATATCTCTCTTTGGCAAAGAGATAGGCATTGGAAAATTCAGGGCTATAACGTGTAGATGAAGCACTAACAGGAGGCTTTAAAATTTTCATTCTAGTGTCTTTCGTTTGGGAGAAAAATGCAAAGGTACAATACAGCTTTTCCTTGCCAATATCTCTCTTTTGCAAAGAGCTAGGAATTGGAAAATTCAGGGCTATAACGTGTAGATGAAGCACTAACAGGAGGCTTTAAAATTTTCATTCTAGTGTCTTTCGTTTGGGAGAAAAATGCAAAAGTACAATGCAGCTTTTCCTTGCCGATATCTCTCTTTTGCAAAGAGATAGGCATTGGAAAATGCAGGGCTATAACGTGTAAATGAAGCACTAACAGGAGGCTTTAAAATTTTCATTCTAGTGTCTTTCGTTTGGGAGAAAAATGCAAAGGTACAATACAGCATTTCCTTGCCGATATCTCTCTTTTGTAAAGAGATAGGCATTGGAAAATTCAGGGCTATTACATGTAGATGAAGCACTAACAGGAGGCTTTAAAATTTTCATTCTAGTGTCTTTCGTTTGGGAGAAAAATGCAAAAGTACAATGCAGCTTTTCCTTGCCGATATCTCTCTTTTGCAAAGAGGTAGGCATTGGAAAATGCAGGGCTATGACGTGTAGATGAAGCACTAACAGGAGGCTTTAAAATTTTCATTCTAGTGTCTTTCGTTTGGGAGAAAAATGCAAAGGTACAATACAGCATTTCCTTGCCGATATCTCTCTTTTGCAAAGAGATAGGCATTGGAAAATTCAGGGCTATAACGTGTAGATGAAGCACTAACAGGAGGCTTTAAAATTTTCATTCTAGTGTCTTTCGTTTGGGAGAAAAATGCAAAGGTACAATACAGCTTTTCCTTGCCGATATCTCTCTTTTGCAAAGAGATAGGCATTGGAAAATTCAGGGCTATAACGTGTAGATGAAGCACTAACAGGAGGCTTTAAAATTTTAATTCTAGAGTCCTTCGTTTGGGAGAAAAATGCAAAGGTACAATACAGCTTTTCCTTGCCGATATCTCTCTTTTGCAAAGAGATAGGCATTGGAAAATTCAGGGCTATAACGTGTAGATGAAGCACTAATAGGAGGCTTTAAAATTTTCATTCTAGTGTCCTTCGTTTGGGAGAAAAATGCAAAGGTACAATACAGCTTTTCCTTGCCGATATCTCTCTTTTGCAAAGAGATAGGCATTGGAAAATTCAGGGCTATAACGTGTAGATGAAGCACTAACAGGAGGCTTTAAAATTTTCATTCTAGTGTCTTTCGTTTGGGAGAAAAATGCAAAGGTACAATACAGCTTTTCCTTGCCGATATCTCTCTTTTGCAAAGAGCTAGGCATTGGAAAATTCAGGGCTATAACGTGTAGATGAAGCATTAACAGTAGGCTTTAAAATTTTCATTCTAGTGTCTTTCGTTTGGGAGAAAAATGCAAAGGTACAATACAGCTTTTCCTTGCCAATATCTCTCTTTTGCAAAGAGCTAGGCATTGGAAAATTCAGGGCTATAACGTGTAGATGAAGCACTAACAGGAGGCTTTAAAATTTTCATTCTAGTGTCTTTCGTTTAGGAGAAAAATGCAAAGGTACAATACAGTTTTTCCTTGCCAATATATCTCTTTTGCAAAGAGATAGGCATTGGAAAATTCAGGGCTATAACGTGCAGATGAAGCACTAACAGGAGGCTTTAAAATTTTCATTCTAGTGTCTTTCGTTTGGGAGAAAAATGCAAAGGTACAATACAGCTTTTCCTTGCCAATATCTCTCTTTTGCAAAGAGCTAGGCATTGGAAAATTCAGGGCTATACCGTGTAGATGAAGCACTAACAGGAGGCTTTTAATTTTCATTCTAGAGTCCTTCGTTTGGGAGAAAAATGCAAAGGTACAATACAGCTTTTCCTTGCCGATATCTCTCTTTTGCAAAGAGATAGGCATTGGAAAATTCAGGGCTATAACGTGTAGATGAAGCACTAATAGGAGGCTTTAAAATTTTCATTCTAGTGTCCTTCGTTTGGGAGAAAAATGCAAAGGTACAATACAGCTTTTCCTTGCCGATATCTCTCTTTTGCAAAGAGATAGGCATTGGAAAATTCAGGGCTATAACGTGTAGATGAAGCACTAACAGGAGGCTTTAAAATTTTCATTCTAGTGTCTTTCGTTTGGGAGAAAAATGCAAAGGTACAATACAGCTTTTCCTTGCCGATATCTCTCTTTTGCAAAGAGCTAGGCATTGGAAAATTCAGGGCTATAACGTGTAGATGAAGCATTAACAGAAGGCTTTAAAATTTTCATTCTAGTGTCTTTCGTTTGGGAGAAAAATGCAAAGGTACAATACAGCTTTTCCTTGCCAATATCTCTCTTTTGCAAAGAGCTAGGCATTGGAAAATTCAGGGCTATAACGTGTAGATGAAGCACTAACAGGAGGCTTTAAAATTTTCATTCTAGTGTCTTTCGTTTAGGAGAAAAATGCAAAGGTACAATACAGTTTTTCCTTGCCAATATATCTCTTTTGCAAAGAGATAGGCATTGGAAAATTCAGGGCTATAACGTGCAGATGAAGCACTAACAGGAGGCTTTAAAATTTTCATTCTAGTGTCCTTCGTTTGGGAGAAAAATGCAAAGGTACAATACAGCTTTTCCTTGCCAATATCTCTCTTTTGCAAAGAGCTAGGCATTGGAAAATTCAGGGCTATACCGTGTAGATGAAGCACTAACAGGAGGCTTTTAATTTTTCATTCTAGTGTCCTTCGTTTGGGAGAAAAATGCAAAAGTACAATACAGCTTTTCCTTGCCGATATCTCTCTTTTGCAAAGAGCTAGGCATTGGAAAATTCAGGGCTATAACGTGTAGATGAAGCCCTAACAGGAGGCTTTAAAATTTTCATTCTAGTGTCTTTCGTTTGGGAGAAAAATGCAAAGGTACAATACAGCATTTCCTTGCCGATATCTCTCTTTTGCAAAGAGATAGGCATTGGAAAATTCAGGGCTATAACGTGTAGATTAAGCACTAACAGGAGGCTTTAAAATTTTCATTCTAGTGTCCTTCGTTTGGGAGAAAAATGCAAAGGTACAATACAGCTTTTCCTTGCCGATATCTCTCTTTTGCAAAGAGATAGGCATTGGAAAATGCAGGGCTATAACGTGTAGATGAAGCACTAATAGGAGGCTTTCAAATTTTCATTCTAGTGTCCTTCGTTTGGGAGAAAAAGGCAAAGGTACAATACAGCTTTTCCTTGCCGATATCTCTCTTTTGCAAAGAGATAGGCATTGGAAAATTCAGGGCTATAACGTGTAGATGAAGCACTAACAGGAGGCTTTAAAATTTTCATTCTAGTGTCTTTCGTTTGGGAGAAAAATGCAAAAGTACTATGCAGCTTTTCCTTGCCGATATCTCTCTTTTGCAAAGAGATAGGCATTGGAAAATGCAGGGCTATAACGTGTAGATGAAGCACTAACAGGAGGCTTTAAAATGTTCATTCTAGTGTCTTTCGTTTGGGAGAAAAATGCAAAGGTACAATACAGCATTTCCTTGCCGATATCTCTCTTTTGCAAAGAGATAGGCATTGGAAAATTCAGGGCTATTACGTGTAGATGAAGCACTAACAGGAGGCTTTAAAATTTTCATTCTAGTGTCTTTCGTTTGGGAGAAAAATGCAAAAGTACAATGCAGCTTTTCCTTGCCGATATCTCTCTTTTGCAAAGAGCTAGGCATTGGAAAATTCAGGGCTATACCGTGTAGATGAAGCACTAACAGGAGGCTTTTAAATTTTCATTCTAGTGTCCTTCGTTTGGGAGAAAAATGCAAAGGTACAATACAGCTTTTCCTTGCCGATATCTCTCTTTTGCAAAGAGATAGGCATTGGAAAATTCAGGGCTATAACGTGTAGATGAAGCACTAACAGGAGGCTTTAAAATTTTCATTCTAGTGTCTTTCGTTTGGGAGAAAAATGCAAAGGTACAATACAGCTTTTCCTTGCCGATATCTCTCTTTTGCAAAGAGCTAGGCATTGGAAAATTCAGGGCTATAACGTGTAGATGAAGCACTAACAGTAGGCTTTAAAATTTTCATTCTAGTGTCTTTCGTTTGGGAGAAAAATGCAAAGGTACAATACAGTTTTTCCTTGCCGATATCTCTCTTTTGCAAAGAGATAGGCATTGGAAAATTCAGGGCTATAACGTGTAGATGAAGCACTAACAGGAGGCTTTAAAATTTTCATTCTAGTGTCCTTCGTTTGGGAGAAAAATGCAAAGGTACAATACAGCTTTTCCTTGCCGATATCTCTCTTTTGCAAAGAGATAGGCATTGGAAAATTCAGGGCTATAACGTGTAGATGAAGCACTAACCAGGAGGCTTTAAAATTTTCATTCTAGTGTCTTTCGTTTGGGAGAAAAATGCAAAGGTACAATACAGCTTTTCCTTGCCGATATCTCTCTTTTGCAAAGAGATAGGCATTGGAAAATTCAGGGCTATAACGTGTAGATGAAGCACTAACAGGAGGCTTTTAAATTTTTATTCTAGTGTCCTTCGTTTGGGAGAAAAGTGCAAAGGTACAATACAGCTTTTCCTTGCCGATATCTCTCTTTTGCAAAGAGATAGGCATTGGAAAATTCAGGGCTATAACGTGTAGATGAAGCACTAACAGGAGGCTTTAAAATTTTCATTCTAGTGTCTTTCGTTTGGGAGAAAAATGCAAAAGTACAATGCAGCTTTTCCTTGCCGATATCTCTCTTTTGCAAAGAGATAGGCATTGGTAAATGCAGGGCTATAACGTGTAGATGAAGCACTAACAGGAGGCTTTAAAATTTTCATTCTAGTGTCTTTCGTTTGGGAGAAAAATGCAAAAGTACAATGCACCTTTTCCTTGCCGATATCTCTCTTTTGCAAAGAGATAGGCATTGGAAAATGCAGGGCTATAACGTGTAGATGAAGCACTAACAGGAGGCTTTAAAATTTTCATTCTAGTGTCTTTCGTTTGGGAGAAAAATGCAAAGGTACAATACAGCATTTCCTTGCCGATATCTCTCTTTTGCAAAGAGATAGGCATTGGAAAATTCAGGGCTATAACGTGTAGATTAAGCACTAACAGGAGGCTTTAAAATTTTCATTCTAGTGTCCTTCGTTTGGGAGAAAAATGCAAAGGTACAATACAGCTTTTCCTTGCCGATATCTCTCTTTTGCAAAGAGATAGGCATTGGAAAATGCAGGGCTATAACGTGTAGATGAAGCACTAATAGGAGGCTTTCAAATTTTCATTCTAGTGTCCTTCGTTTGGGAGAAAAAGGCAAAGGTACAATACAGCTTTTCCTTGCCGATATCTCTCTTTTGCAAAGAGATAGGCATTGGAAAATGCAGGGCTATAACATGTAGATGAAGCACTAACAGGAGGCTTTAAAATTTTCATTCTAGTGTCTTTCGTTTGGGAGAAAAATGCAAAGGTACAATACAGCTTTTCCTTGCCGATATCTCTCTTTTGCAAAGAGATAGGCATTGGAAAATTCAGGGCTATAACGTGTAGATGAAGCACTAACCAGGAGGCTTTAAAATTTTCATTCTAGTGTCTTTCATTTGGGAGAAAAATGCAAAGGTACAATACAGCTTTTCCTTGCCGATATCTCTCTTTTGCAAAGAGATAGGCATTGGAAAATTCAGGGCTATAACGTGTAGATGAAGCACTAACAGGAGGCTTTTAAATTTTTATTCTAGTGTCCTTCGTTTGGGAGAAAAGTGCAAAGGTACAATACAGCTTTTCCTTGCCGATATCTCTCTTTTGCAAAGAGATAGGCATTTGAAAATTCAGGGCTATAACGTGTAGATGAAGCACTAACAGGAGGCTTTAAAATTTTTATTCTAGTGTCTTTCGTTTGGGAGAAAAATGCAAAAGTACAATGCAGCTTTTCCTTGCCGATATCTCTCTTTTGCAAAGAGATAGGCATTGGTAAATGCAGGGCTATAACGTGTAGATGAAGCACTAACAGGAGGCTTTAAAATTTTCATTCTAGTGTCTTTCGTTTGGGAGAAAAATGCAAAAGTACAATGCACCTTTTCCTTGCTGATATCTCTCTTTTGCAAAGAGATAGGCATTGGAAAATGCAGGGCTATAACGTGTAGATGAAGCACTAACAGGAGGCTTTAAAATTTTCATTCTAGTGTCTTTCGTTTGGGAGAAAAATGCAAAGGTACAATACAGCATTTCCTTGCCGATATCTCTCTTTTGCAAAGAGATAGGCATTGGAAAATTCAGGGCTATAACGTGTAGATTAAGCACTAACAGGAGGCTTTAAAATTTTCATTCTAGTGTCCTTCGTTTGGGAGAAAAATGCAAAGGTACAATACAGCTTTTCCTTGCCGATATCTCTCTTTTGCAAAGAGATAGGCATTGGAAAATGCAGGGCTATAACGTGTAGATGAAGCACTAATAGGAGGCTTTCAAATTTTCATTCTAGTGTCCTTCGTTTGGGAGAAAAAGGCAAAGGTACAATACAGCTTTTCCTTGCCGATATCTCTCTTTTGCAAAGAGATAGGCATTGGAAAATTCAGGGCTATAACGTGTAGATGAAGCACTAACAGGAGGCTTTAAAATTTTCATTCTAGTGTCTTTCGTTTGGGAGAAAAATGCAAAAGTACTATGCAGCTTTTCCTTGCCGATATCTCTCTTTTGCAAAGAGATAGGCTTTGGAAAATGCAGGGCTATAACGTGTAGATGAAGCACTAACAGGAGGCTTTAAAATGTTCATTCTAGTGTCTTTCGTTTGGGAGAAAAATGCAAAGGTACAATACAGCATTTCCTTGCCGATATCTCTCTTTTGCAAAGAGATAGGCATTGGAAAATTCAGGGCTATTACGTGTAGATGAAGCACTAACAGGAGGCTTTAAAATTTTCATTCTAGTGTCTTTCGTTTGGGAGAAAAATGCAAAAGTACAATGCAGCTTTTCCTTGCCGATATCTCTCTTTTGCAAAGAGATAGGCATTGGAAAATGCAGCGCTATAACGTGTAGATGAAGCACTAACAGGAGGCTTTAAAATTTTCATTCTAGTGTCTTTCGTTTGGGAGAAAAATGCAAAGGTACAATACAGCTTTTCCTTGCCGATATCTCTCTTTTGCAAAGAGATAGGCATTGGAAAACTCAGGGCTATAACGTGTAGATGAAGCACTAATAGGAGGCTTTAAAATTTTCATTCTAGTGTCCTTCGTTTGGTAGAAAAATGCAAAGGTACAATACAGCTTTTCCTTGCCGATATCTCTCTTTTGCAAAGAGATAGGCATTGGAAAATTCAGGGCTATAACGTGTAGATGAAGCACTAACAGGAGGCTTTAAAATTTTCATTCTAGTGTCTTTCGTTTGGGAGAAAAATGCAAAGGTACAATACAGCTTTTCCTTGCCGATATCTCTCTTTTGCAAAGAGCTAGGCATTGGAAAATTCAGAGCTATAACGTGTAGATGAAGCACTAACAGGAGGCTTTAAAATTTTCATTCTAGTGTCTTTCGTTTGGGAGAAAAATGCAAAAGTACAATGCAGCTTTTCCTTGCCGATATCTCTCTTTTGCAAAGAGATAGGCATTGGAAAATGCAGGGCTATAACGTGTAGATGAAGCACTAACAGGAGGCTTTAAAATTTTCATTCTAGTGTCTTTCGTTTGGGAGAAAAATGCAAAGGTACAATACAGCTTTTCCTTGCCAATATCTCTCTTTTGCAAAGAGATAGGCATTGGAAAATGCAGGGCTATAACGTGTAGATGAAGCACTAACAGGAGGCTTTAAAATTTTCATTCTAGTGTCTTTCGTTTGGGAGAAAAATGCAAAGGTACAATACAGCTTTTCCTTGCCGATATCTCTCTTTTGCAAAGAGCTAGGCATTGGAAAATTCAGGGCTATAACGTGTAGATGAAGCACTAACAGGAGGCTTTAAAATTTTTATTCTAGTGTCCTTCGTTTGGGAGAAAAATGCAAAGGTACAATACAGCTTTTCCTTGCCAATATCTCTCTTTTGCAAAGAGCTAGGCATTGGAAAATTCAGGGCTATACCGTGTAGATGAAGCACTAACAGGAGGCTTTTAAATTTTCATTCTAGTGTCCTTCGTTTGGGAGAAAAATGCAAAGGTACAATACAGCTTTTCCTTGCCGATATCTCTCTTTTGCAAAGAGATAGGCATTGGAAAATTCAGGGCTATAACGTGTAGATGAAGCACTAACAGGAGGCTTTAAAATTTTCATTCTAGTGTCTTTCGTTTGGGAGAAAAATGCAAAGGTACAATACAGCTTTTCCTTGCCGATATCTCTCTTTTGCAAAGAGCTAGGCATTGGAAAATTCAGGGCTATAACGTGTAGATGAAGCACTAACAGTAGGCTTTAAAATTTTCATTCTAGTGTCTTTCGTTTGGGAGAAAAATGCAAAGGTACAATACAGTTTTTCCTTGCCGATATCTCTCTTTTGCAAAGAGATAGGCATTGGAAAATTCAGGGCTATAACGTGTAGATGAAGCACTAACAGGAGGCTTTAAAATTTTCATTCTAGTGTCCTTCGTTTGGGAGAAAAATGCAAAGGTACAATACAGCTTTTCCTTGCCAATATCTCTCTTTTGCAAAGAGCTAGGCATTGGAAAATTCAGGGCTATACCGTGTAGATGAAGCACTAACAGGAGGCTTTTAAATTTTCATTCTAGTGTCCTTCGTTTGGGAGAAAAATGCAAAGGTACAATACAGCTTTTCCTTGCCGATATCTCTCTTTTGCAAAGAGATAGGCATTGGAAAATTCAGGGCTATAACTTGTAGATGAAGCACTAACAGGAGGCTTTAAAATTTTCATTCTAGTGTCTTTCGTTTGGGAGAAAAATGCAAAGGTACAATACAGCTTTTCCTTGCCAATATCTCTCTTTTGCAAAGAGCTAGGAATTGGAAAATTCAGGGCTATAACGTGTAGATGAAGCACTAACAGGAGGCTTTAAAATTTTCATTCTAGTGTCTTTCGTTTGGGAGAAAAATGCAAAAGTACAATGCAGCTTTTCCTTGCCGATATCTCTCTTTTGCAAAGAGATAGGCATTGGTAAATGCAGGGCTATAACGTGTAGATGAAGCACTAACAGGAGGCTTTAAAATTTTCATTCTAGTGTCTTTCGTTTGGGAGAAAAATGCAAAAGTACAATGCACCTTTTCCTTGCTGATATCTCTCTTTTGCAAAGAGATAGGCATTGGAAAATGCAGGGCTATAACGTGTAGATGAAGCACTAACAGGAGGCTTTAAAATTTTCATTCTAGTGTCTTTCGTTTGGGAGAAAAATGCAAAGGTACAATACAGCATTTCCTTGCCGATATCTCTCTTTTGCAAAGAGATAGGCATTGGAAAATTCAGGGCTATAACGTGTAGATTAAGCACTAACAGGAGGCTTTAAAATTTTCATTCTAGTGTCCTTCGTTTGGGAGAAAAATGCAAAGGTACAATACAGCTTTTCCTTGCCGATATCTCTCTTTTGCAAAGAGATAGGCATTGGAAAATGCAGGGCTATAACGTGTAGATGAAGCACTAATAGGAGGCTTTCAAATTTTCATTCTAGTGTCCTTCGTTTGGGAGAAAAAGGCAAAGGTACAATACAGCTTTTCCTTGCCGATATCTCTCTTTTGCAAAGAGATAGGCATTGGAAAATTCAGGGCTATAACGTGTAGATGAAGCACTAACAGGAGGCTTTAAAATTTTCATTCTAGTGTCTTTCGTTTGGGAGAAAAATGCAAAAGTACTATGCAGCTTTTCCTTGCCGATATCTCTCTTTTGCAAAGAGATAGGCATTGGAAAATGCAGGGCTATAACGTGTAGATGAAGCACTAACAGGAGGCTTTAAAATGTTCATTCTAGTGTCTTTCGTTTGGGAGAAAAATGCAAAGGTACAATACAGCATTTCCTTGCCGATATCTCTCTTTTGCAAAGAGATAGGCATTGGAAAATTCAGGGCTATTACGTGTAGATGAAGCACTAACAGGAGGCTTTAAAATTTTCATTCTAGTGTCTTTCGTTTGGGAGAAAAATGCAAAAGTACAATGCAGCTTTTCCTTGCCGATATCTCTCTTTTGCAAAGAGATAGGCATTGGAAAATGCAGCGCTATAACGTGTAGATGAAGCACTAACAGGAGGCTTTAAAATTTTCATTCTAGTGTCTTTCGTTTGGGAGAAAAATGCAAAGGTACAATACAGCTTTTCCTTGCCGATATCTCTCTTTTGCAAAGAGATAGGCATTGGAAAACTCAGGGCTATAACGTGTAGATGAAGCACTAATAGGAGGCTTTAAAATTTTCATTCTAGTGTCCTTCGTTTGGTAGAAAAATGCAAAGGTACAATACAGCTTTTCCTTGCCGATATCTCTCTTTTGCAAAGAGATAGGCATTGGAAAATTCAGGGCTATAACGTGTAGATGAAGCACTAACAGGAGGCTTTAAAATTTTCATTCTAGTGTCTTTCGTTTGGGAGAAAAATGCAAAGGTACAATACAGCTTTTCCTTGCCGATATCTCTCTTTTGCAAAGAGCTAGGCATTGGAAAATTCAGAGCTATAACGTGTAGATGAAGCACTAACAGGAGGCTTTAAAATTTTCATTCTAGTGTCTTTCGTTTGGGAGAAAAATGCAAAAGTACAATGCAGCTTTTCCTTGCCGATATCTCTCTTTTGCAAAGAGATAGGCATTGGAAAATGCAGGGCTATAACGTGTAGATGAAGCACTAACAGGAGGCTTTAAAATTTTCATTCTAGTGTCTTTCGTTTGGGAGAAAAATGCAAAGGTACAATACAGCTTTTCCTTGCCAATATCTCTCTTTTGCAAAGAGATAGGCATTGGAAAATGCAGGGCTATAACGTGTAGATGAAGCACTAACAGGAGGCTTTAAAATTTTCATTCTAGTGTCTTTCGTTTGGGAGAAAAATGCAAAGGTACAATACAGCTTTTCCTTGCCGATATCTCTCTTTTGCAAAGAGCTAGGCATTGGAAAATTCAGGGCTATAACGTGTAGATGAAGCACTAACAGGAGGCTTTAAAAATTTTATTCTAGTGTCCTTCGTTTGGGAGAAAAATGCAAAGGTACAATACAGCTTTTCCTTGCCAATATCTCTCTTTTGCAAAGAGCTAGGCATTGGAAAATTCAGGGCTATACCGTGTAGATGAAGCACTAACAGGAGGCTTTTAAATTTTCATTCTAGTGTCCTTCGTTTGGGAGAAAAATGCAAAGGTACAATACAGCTTTTCCTTGCCGATATCTCTCTTTTGCAAAGAGATAGGCATTGGAAAATTCAGGGCTATAACGTGTAGATGAAGCACTAACAGGAGGCTTTTAAATTTTCATTCTAGTGTCCTTCGTTTGGGAGAAAAATGCAAAGGTACAATACAGCTTTTCCTTGCCGATATCTCTCTTTTGCAAAGAGATAGGCATTGGAAAATTCAGGGCTATAACTTGTAGATGAAGCACTAACAGGAGGCTTTAAAATTTTCATTCTAGTGTCTTTCGTTTGGGAGAAAAATGCAAAGGTACAATACAGCTTTTCCTTGCCAATATCTCTCTTTTGCAAAGAGCTAGGAATTGGAAAATTCAGGGCTATAACGTGTAGATGAAGCACTAACAGGAGGCTTTAAAATTTTCATTCTAGTGTCTTTCGTTTGGGAGAAAAATGCAAAAGTACAATGCAGCTTTTCCTTGCCGATATCTCTCTTTTGCAAAGAGATAGGCATTGGAAAATGCAGGGCTATAACATGTAGATGAAGCACTAACAGGAGGCTTTAAAATTTTCATTCTAGTGTCTTTCGTTTGGGAGAAAAATGCAAAGGTACAATACAGCTTTTCCTTGCCGATATCTCTCTTTTGCAAAGAGATAGGCATTGGAAAATTCAGGGCTATAACGTGTAGATGAAGCACTAACCAGGAGGCTTTAAAATTTTCATTCTAGTGTCTTTCGTTTGGGAGAAAAATGCAAAGGTACAATACAGCTTTTCCTTGCCAATATCTCTCTTTTGCAAAGAGATAGGCATTGGAAAATGCAGGGCTATAACGTGTAGATGAAGCACTAACAGGAGGCTTTAAAATTTTCATTCTAGTGTCTTTCGTTTGGGAGAAAAATGCAAAGGTACAATACAGCTTTTCCTTGCCGATATCTCTCTTTTGCAAAGAGCTAGGCATTGGAAAATTCAGGGCTATAACGTGTAGATGAAGCACTAACAGGAGGCTTTAAAATTTTTATTCTAGTGTCCTTCGTTTGGGAGAAAAATGCAAAGGTACAATACAGCTTTTCCTTGCCAATATCTCTCTTTTGCAAAGAGCTAGGCATTGGAAAATTCAGGGCTATACCGTGTAGATGAAGCACTAACAGGAGGCTTTTAAATTTTCATTCTAGTGTCCTTCGTTTGGGAGAAAAATGCAAAGGTACAATACAGCTTTTCCTTGCCGATATCTCTCTTTTGCAAAGAGATAGGCATTGGAAAATTCAGGGCTATAACGTGTAGATGAAGCACTAACAGGAGGCTTTTAAATTTTCATTCTAGTGTCCTTCGTTTGGGAGAAAAATGCAAAGGTACAATACAGCTTTTCCTTGCCGATATCTCTCTTTTGCAAAGAGATAGGCATTGGAAAATTCAGGGCTATAACTTGTAGATGAAGCACTAACAGGAGGCTTTAAAATTTTCATTCTAGTGTCTTTCGTTTGGGAGAAAAATGCAAAGGTACAATACAGCTTTTCCTTGCCAATATCTCTCTTTTGCAAAGAGCTAGGAATTGGAAAATTCAGGGCTATAACGTGTAGATGAAGCACTAACAGGAGGCTTTAAAATTTTCATTCTAGTGTCTTTCGTTTGGGAGAAAAATGCAAAAGTACAATGCAGCTTTTCCTTGCCGATATCTCTCTTTTGCAAAGAGATAGGCATTGGAAAATGCAGGGCTATAACATGTAGATGAAGCACTAACAGGAGGCTTTAAAATTTTCATTCTAGTGTCTTTCGTTTGGGAGAAAAATGCAAAGGTACAATACAGCTTTTCCTTGCCGATATCTCTCTTTTGCAAAGAGATAGGCATTGGAAAATTCAGGGCTATAACGTGTAGATGAAGCACTAACCAGGAGGCTTTAAAATTTTCATTCTAGTGTCTTTCGTTTGGGAGAAAAATGCAAAGGTACAATACAGCTTTTCCTTGCCGATATCTCTCTTTTGCAAAGAGCTAGGCATTGGAAAATTCAGAGCTATAACGTGTAGATGAAGCACTAACAGGAGGCTTTAAAATTTTCATTCTAGTGTCTTTCGTTTGGGAGAAAAATGCAAAAGTACAATGCAGCTTTTCCTTGCCGATATCTCTCTTTTGCAAAGAGATAGGCATTGGAAAATGCAGGGCTATAACGTGTAGATGAAGCACTAACAGGAGGCTTTAAAATTTTCATTCTAGTGTCTTTCGTTTGGGAGAAAAATGCAAAGGTACAATACAGCTTTTCCTTGCCGATATCTCTCTTTTGCAAAGAGCTAGGCATTGGAAAATTCAGGGCTATAACGTGTAGATGAAGCACTAACAGGAGGCTTTAAAATTTTCATTCTAGTGTCCTTCGTTTGGGAGAAAAATGCAAAGGTACAATACAGCTTTTCCTTGCCAATATCTCTCTTTTGCAAAGAGCTAGGCATTGGAAAATTCAGGGCTATACCGTGTAGATGAAGCACTAACAGGAGGCTTTTAAATTTTCATTCTAGTGTCCTTCGTTTGGGAGAAAAATGCAAAGGTACAATACAGCTTTTCCTTGCCGATATCTCTCTTTTGCAAAGAGATAGGCATAGGAAAATTCAGGGCTATAACGTGTAGATGAAGCACTAACAGGAGGCTTTAAAATTTTCATTCTAGTGTCTTTCGTTTGGGAGAAAAATGCAAAGGTACAATACAGCTTTTCCTTGCCGATATCTCTCTTTTGCAAAGAGCTAGGCATTGGAAAATTCAGGGCTATAACGTGTAGATGAAGCACTAACAGGAGGCTTTAAAATTTTCATTCTAGTGTCTTTCGTTTGGGAGAAAAATGCAAAGGTACAATACAGCTTTTCCTTGCCGATATCTCTCTTTTGCAAAGAGCTAGGCATTGGAAAATTCAGAGCTATAACGTGTAGATGAAGCACTAACAGGAGGCTTTAAAATTTTCATTCTAGTGTCTTTCGTTTGGGAGAAAAATGCAAAAGTACAATGCAGCTTTTCCTTGCCGATATCTCTCTTTTGCAAAGAGATAGGCATTGGAAAATGCAGGGCTATAACGTGTAGATGAAGCACTAACAGGAGGCTTTAAAATTTTCATTCTAGTGTCTTTCGTTTGGGAGAAAAATGCAAAGGTACAATACAGCTTTTCCTTGCCAATATCTCTCTTTTGCAAAGAGATAGGCATTGGAAAATGCAGGGCTATAACGTGTAGATGAAGCACTAACAGGAGGCTTTAAAATTTTCATTCTAGTGTCTTTCGTTTGGGAGAAAAATGCAAAGGTACAATACAGCTTTTCCTTGCCGATATCTCTCTTTTGCAAAGAGCTAGGCATTGGAAAATTCAGGGCTATAACGTGTAGATGAAGCACTAACAGGAGGCTTTAAAATTTTTATTCTAGTGTCCTTCGTTTGGGAGAAAAATGCAAAGGTACAATACAGCTTTTCCTTGCCAATATCTCTCTTTTGCAAAGAGCTAGGCATTGGAAAATTCAGGGCTATACCGTGTAGATGAAGCACTAACAGGAGGCTTTTAAATTTTCATTCTAGTGTCCTTCGTTTGGGAGAAAAATGCAAAGGTACAATACAGCTTTTCCTTGCCGATATCTCTCTTTTGCAAAGAGATAGGCATTGGAAAATTCAGGGCTATAACGTGTAGATGAAGCACTAACAGGAGGCTTTTAAATTTTCATTCTAGTGTCCTTCGTTTGGGAGAAAAATGCAAAGGTACAATACAGCTTTTCCTTGCCGATATCTCTCTTTTGCAAAGAGATAGGCATTGGAAAATTCAGGGCTATAACTTGTAGATGAAGCACTAACAGGAGGCTTTAAAATTTTCATTCTAGTGTCTTTCGTTTGGGAGAAAAATGCAAAGGTACAATACAGCTTTTCCTTGCCAATATCTCTCTTTTGCAAAGAGCTAGGAATTGGAAAATTCAGGGCTATAACGTGTAGATGAAGCACTAACAGGAGGCTTTAAAATTTTCATTCTAGTGTCTTTCGTTTGGGAGAAAAATGCAAAAGTACAATGCAGCTTTTCCTTGCCGATATCTCTCTTTTGCAAAGAGATAGGCATTGGAAAATGCAGGGCTATAACATGTAGATGAAGCACTAACAGGAGGCTTTAAAATTTTCATTCTAGTGTCTTTCGTTTGGGAGAAAAATGCAAAGGTACAATACAGCTTTTCCTTGCCGATATCTCTCTTTTGCAAAGAGATAGGCATTGGAAAATTCAGGGCTATAACGTGTAGATGAAGCACTAACCAGGAGGCTTTAAAATTTTCATTCTAGTGTCTTTCGTTTGGGAGAAAAATGCAAAGGTACAATACAGCTTTTCCTTGCCAATATCTCTCTTTTGCAAAGAGATAGGCATTGGAAAATGCAGGGCTATAACGTGTAGATGAAGCACTAACAGGAGGCTTTAAAATTTTCATTCTAGTGTCTTTCGTTTGGGAGAAAAATGCAAAGGTACAATACAGCTTTTCCTTGCCGATATCTCTCTTTTGCAAAGAGCTAGGCATTGGAAAATTCAGGGCTATAACGTGTAGATGAAGCACTAACAGGAGGCTTTAAAATTTTTATTCTAGTGTCCTTCGTTTGGGAGAAAAATGCAAAGGTACAATACAGCTTTTCCTTGCCAATATCTCTCTTTTGCAAAGAGCTAGGCATTGGAAAATTCAGGGCTATACCGTGTAGATGAAGCACTAACAGGAGGCTTTTAAATTTTCATTCTAGTGTCCTTCGTTTGGGAGAAAAATGCAAAGGTACAATACAGCTTTTCCTTGCCGATATCTCTCTTTTGCAAAGAGATAGGCATTGGAAAATTCAGGGCTATAACGTGTAGATGAAGCACTAACAGGAGGCTTTTAAATTTTCATTCTAGTGTCCTTCGTTTGGGAGAAAAATGCAAAGGTACAATACAGCTTTTCCTTGCCGATATCTCTCTTTTGCAAAGAGATAGGCATTGGAAAATTCAGGGCTATAACTTGTAGATGAAGCACTAACAGGAGGCTTTAAAATTTTCATTCTAGTGTCTTTCGTTTGGGAGAAAAATGCAAAGGTACAATACAGCTTTTCCTTGCCAATATCTCTCTTTTGCAAAGAGCTAGGAATTGGAAAATTCAGGGCTATAACGTGTAGATGAAGCACTAACAGGAGGCTTTAAAATTTTCATTCTAGTGTCTTTCGTTTGGGAGAAAAATGCAAAAGTACAATGCAGCTTTTCCTTGCCGATATCTCTCTTTTGCAAAGAGATAGGCATTGGAAAATGCAGGGCTATAACATGTAGATGAAGCACTAACAGGAGGCTTTAAAATTTTCATTCTAGTGTCTTTCGTTTGGGAGAAAAATGCAAAGGTACAATACAGCTTTTCCTTGCCGATATCTCTCTTTTGCAAAGAGATAGGCATTGGAAAATTCAGGGCTATAACGTGTAGATGAAGCACTAACCAGGAGGCTTTAAAATTTTCATTCTAGTGTCTTTCGTTTGGGAGAAAAATGCAAAGGTACAATACAGCTTTTCCTTGCCGATATCTCTCTTTTGCAAAGAGCTAGGCATTGGAAAATTCAGAGCTATAACGTGTAGATGAAGCACTAACAGGAGGCTTTAAAATTTTCATTCTAGTGTCTTTCGTTTGGGAGAAAAATGCAAAAGTACAATGCAGCTTTTCCTTGCCGATATCTCTCTTTTGCAAAGAGATAGGCATTGGAAAATGCAGGGCTATAACGTGTAGATGAAGCACTAACAGGAGGCTTTAAAATTTTCATTCTAGTGTCTTTCGTTTGGGAGAAAAATGCAAAGGTACAATACAGCTTTTCCTTGCCGATATCTCTCTTTTGCAAAGAGCTAGGCATTGGAAAATTCAGGGCTATAACGTGTAGATGAAGCACTAACAGGAGGCTTTAAAATTTTCATTCTAGTGTCCTTCGTTTGGGAGAAAAATGCAAAGGTACAATACAGCTTTTCCTTGCCAATATCTCTCTTTTGCAAAGAGCTAGGCATTGGAAAATTCAGGGCTATACCGTGTAGATGAAGCACTAACAGGAGGCTTTTAAATTTTCATTCTAGTGTCCTTCGTTTGGGAGAAAAATGCAAAGGTACAATACAGCTTTTCCTTGCCGATATCTCTCTTTTGCAAAGAGATAGGCATAGGAAAATTCAGGGCTATAACGTGTAGATGAAGCACTAACAGGAGGCTTTAAAATTTTCATTCTAGTGTCTTTCGTTTGGGAGAAAAATGCAAAGGTACAATACAGCTTTTCCTTGCCGATATCTCTCTTTTGCAAAGAGCTAGGCATTGGAAAATTCAGGGCTATAACGTGTAGATGAAGCACTAACAGGAGGCTTTAAAATTTTCATTCTAGTGTCCTTCGTTTGGGAGAAAAATGCAAAGGTACAATACAGCTTTTCCTTGCCAATATCTCTCTTTTGCAAAGAGCTAGGCATTGGAAAATTCAGGGCTATACCGTGTAGATGAAGCACTAACAGGAGGCTTTTAAATTTTCATTCTAGTGTCCTTCGTTTGGGAGAAAAATGCAAAGGTACAATACAGCTTTTCCTTGCCGATATCTCTCTTTTGCAAAGAGATAGGCATAGGAAAATTCAGGGCTATAACGTGTAGATGAAGCACTAACAGGAGGCTTTAAAATTTTCATTCTAGTGTCTTTCGTTTGGGAGAAAAATGCAAAGGTACAATACAGCTTTTCCTTGCCGATATCTCTCTTTTGCAAAGAGCTAGGCATTGGAAAATGCAGGGCTATAACGTGTAGATGAAGCACTAACAGGAGGCTTTAAAATTTTCATTCTAGTGTCTTTCGTTTGGGAGAAAAATGCAAAGGTACAATACAGCTTTTCCTTGCCAATATCTCTCTTTTGCAAAGAGATAGGCATTGGAAAATGCAGGGCTATAACGTGTAGATGAAGCACTAACAGGAGGCTTTAAAATTTTCATTCTAGTGTCTTTCGTTTGGGAGAAAAATGCAAAGGTACAATACAGCTTTTCCTTGCCGATATCTCTCTTTTGCAAAGAGCTAGGCATTGGAAAATTCAGGGCTATAACGTGTAGATGAAGCACTAACAGGAGGCTTTAAAATTTTCATTCTAGTGTCCTTCGTTTGGGAGAAAAATGCAAAGGTACAATACAGCTTTTCCTTGCCAATATCTCTCTTTTGCAAAGAGCTAGGCATTGGAAAATTCAGGGCTATACCGTGTAGATGAAGCACTAACAGGAGGCTTTTAAATTTTCATTCTAGTGTCCTTCGTTTGGGAGAAAAATGCAAAGGTACAATACAGCTTTTCCTTGCCGATATCTCTCTTTTGCAAAGAGATAGGCATTGGAAAATTCAGGGCTATAACGTGTAGATGAAGCACTAACAGGAGGCTTTAAAATTTTCATTCTAGTGTCTTTCGTTTGGGAGAAAAATGCAAAGGTACAATACAGCTTTTCCTTGCCGATATCTCTCTTTTGCAAAGAGCTAGGCATTGGAAAATTCAGGGCTATAACGTGTAGATGAAGCACTAACAGTAGGCTTTAAAATTTTCATTCTAGTGTCTTTCGTTTGGGAGAAAAATGCAAAGGTACAATACAGTTTTTCCTTGCCGATATCTATCTTTTGCAAAGAGATAGGCATTGGAAAATTCAGGGCTATAACGTGTAGATGAAGCACTAACAGGAGGCTTTAAAATTTTCATTCTAGTGTCCTTCGTTTGGGAGAAAAATGCAAAGGTACAATACAGCTTTTCCTTGCCAATATCTCTCTTTTGCAAAGAGCTAGGCATTGGAAAATTCAGGGCTATACCGTGTAGATGAAGCACTAACAGGAGGCTTTTAAATTTTCATTCTAGTGTCCTTCGTTTGGGAGAAAAATGCAAAGGTACAATACAGCTTTTCCTTGCCGATATCTCTCTTTTGCAAAGAGATAGGCATTGGAAAATTCAGGGCTATAACGTGTAGATGAAGCACTAACAGGAGGCTTTAAAATTTTCATTCTAGTGTCTTTCGTTTGGGAGAAAAATGCAAAGGTACAATACAGCTTTTCCTTGCCAATATCTCTCTTTTGCAAAGAGCTAGGAATTGGAAAATTCAGGGCTATAACGTGTAGATGAAGCACTAACAGGAGGCTTTAAAATTTTCATTCTAGTGTCTTTCGTTTGGGAGAAAAATTCAAAAGTACAATGCAGCTTTTCCTTGCCGATATCTCTCTTTTGCAAAGAGATAGGCATTGGAAAATGCAGGGCTATAACATGTAGATGAAGCACTAACAGGAGGCTTTAAAATTTTCATTCTAGTGTCTTTCGTTTGGGAGAAAAATGCAAAGGTACAATACAGCTTTTCCTTGCCGATATCTCTCTTTTGCAAAGAGATAGGCATTGGAAAATTCAGGGCTATAACGTGTAGATGAAGCACTAATAGGAGGCTTTAAAATTTTCATTCTAGTGTCCTTCGTTTGGTAGAAAAATGCAAAGGTACAATACAGCTTTTCCTTGCCGATATCTCTCTTTTGCAAAGAGATAGGCATTGGAAAATTCAGGGCTATAACGTGTAGATGAAGCACTAACAGGAGGCTTTAAAATTTTCATTCTAGTGTCTTTCGTTTGGGAGAAAAATGCAAAGGTACAATACAGCTTTTCCTTGCCGATATCTCTCTTTTGCAAAGAGCTAGGCATTGGAAAATTCAGAGCTATAACGTGTAGATGAAGCACTAACAGTAGGCTTTAAAATTTTCATTCTAGTGTCTTTCGTTTGGGAGAAAAATGCAAAGGTACAATACAGCTTTTCCTTGCCAATATCTCTCTTTTGCAAAGAGATAGGCATTGGAAAATGCAGGGCTATAACGTGTAGATGAAGCACTAACAGGAGGCTTTAAAATTTTCATTCTAGTGTCTTTCGTTTGGGAGAAAAATGCAAAGGTACAATACAGCTTTTCCTTGCCGATATCTCTCTTTTGCAAAGAGCTAGGCATTGGAAAATTCAGGGCTATAACGTGTAGATGAAGCACTAACAGGAGGCTTTAAAATTTTCATTCTAGTGTCCTTCGTTTGGGAGAAAAATGCAAAGGTACAATACAGCTTTTCCTTGCCAATATCTCTCTTTTGCAAAGAGCTAGGCATTGGAAAATTCAGGGCTATACCGTGTAGATGAAGCACTAACAGGAGGCTTTTAAATTTTCATTCTAGTGTCCTTCGTTTGGGAGAAAAATGCAAAGGTACAATACAGCTTTTCCTTGCCGATATCTCTCTTTTGCAAAGAGATAGGCATTGGAAAATTCAGGGCTATAACGTGTAGATGAAGCACTAACAGGAGGCTTTAAAATTTTCATTCTAGTGTCTTTCGTTTGGGAGAAAAATGCAAAGGTACAATACAGCTTTTCCTTGCCAATATCTCTCTTTTGCAAAGAGCTAGGAATTGGAAAATTCAGGGCTATAACGTGTAGATGAAGCACTAACAGGAGGCTTTAAAATTTTCATTCTAGTGTCTTTCGTTTGGGAGAAAAATGCAATAGTACAATACAGCTTTTCCTTGCCGATATCTCTCTTTTGCAAAGAGATAGGCATTGGAAAATGCAGGGCTATAACATGTAGATGAAGCACTAACAGGAGGCTTTAAAATTTTCATTCTAGTGTCTTTCGTTTGGGAGAAAAATGCAAAGGTACAATACAGCATTTCCTTGCCGATATCTCTCTTTTGTAAAGAGATAGGCATTGGAAAATTCAGGGCTATTACGTGTAGATGAAGCACTAACAGGAGGCTTTAAAATTTTCATTCTAGTGTCTTTCGTTTGGGAGAAAAATGCAAAAGTACAATGCAGCTTTTCCTTGCCGATATCTCTCTTTTGCAAAGAGGTAGGCATTGGAAAATGCAGGGCTATAACGTGTAGATGAAGCACTAACAGGAGGCTTTAAAATTTTCATTCTAGTGTCTTTCGTTTGGGAGAAAAATGCAAAGGTACAATACAGCATTTCCTTGCCGATATCTCTCTTTTGCAAAGAGATAGGCATTGGAAAATTCAGGGCTATAACGTGTAGATGAAGCACTAACAGGAGGCTTTAACATTTTTATTCTAGTGTCCTTCGTTTGGGAGAAAAATGCAAAGGTACAATACAGCTTTTCCTTGCCGATATCTCTCTTTTGCAAAGAGATAGGCATTGGAAAATTCAGGGCTATAACGTGTAGATGAAGCACTAACAGGAGGCTTTAAAATTTTCATTCTAGTGTCTTTCGTTTGGGAGAAAAATGCAAAAGTACAATGCAGCTTTTCCTTGCCGATATCTCTCTTTTGCAAAGAGATAGGCATTGGAAAATGCAGGGCTATAACGTGTAGATGAAGCACTAACAGGAGGCTTTAAAATTTTCATTCTAGTGTCTTTCGTTTGGGAGAAAAATGCAAAAGTACAATGCAGCTTTTCCTTGCCGATATCTCTCTTTTGCAAAGAGATAGGCATTGGAAAATGCAGGGCTATAACGTGTAGATGAAGCACTAACAGGAGGCTTTAAAATTTTCATTCTAGTGTCTTTCGTTTGGGAGAAAAATGCAAAGGTACAATACAGCATTTCCTTGCCGATATCTCTCTTTTGCAAAGAGATAGGTATTGGAAAATTCAGGGCTATAACGTGTAGATGAAGCACTAATAGGAGGCTTTAAAATTTTCATTCTAGTTTCCTTCGTTTGGGAGAAAAATGCAAAGGTACAATACAGCTTTTCCTTGCCGATATCTCTCTTTTGCAAAGAGATAGGCATTGGAAAATTCAGGGCTATAACGTGTAGATGAAGCACTAACAGGAGGCTTTAAAATTTTCATTCTAGTGTCTTTCGTTTGGGAGAAAAATGCAAAGGTACAATACAGCTTTTCCTTGCCGATATCTCTCTTTTGCAAAGAGCTAGGCATTGGAAAATTCAGAGCTATAACGTGTAGATGAAGCACTAACAGTAGGCTTTAAAATTTTCATTCTAGTGTCTTTCGTTTGGGAGAAAAATGCAAAGGTACAATACAGCTTTTCCTTGCCAATATCTCTCTTTTGCAAAGAGATAGGCATTGTAAAATTCAGGGCTATAACGTGTAGATGAAGCACTAACAGGAGGCTTTAAAATTTTCATTCTAGTGTCTTTCGTTTGGGAGAAAAATGCAAAGGTACAATACAGCTTTTCCTTGCCGATATCTCTCTTTTGCAAAGAGCTAGGCATTGGAAAATTCAGGGCTATAACGTGTAGATGAAGCACTAACAGGGGGCTTTAAAATTTTCATTCTAGTGTCCTTCGTTTGGGAGAAAAATGCAAAGGTACAATACAGCTTTTCCTTGCCAATATCTCTCTTTTGCAAAGAGCTAGGCATTGGAAAATTCAGGGCTATACCGTGTAGATGAAGCACTAACAGGAGGCTTTAAAATTTTCATTCTAGTGTCTTTCGTTTGGGAGAAAAATGCAAAGGTACAATACAGCTTTTCCTTGCCGATATCTCTCTTTTGCAAAGAGCTAGGCATTGGAAAATTCAGGGCTATAACGTGTAGATGAAGCACTAACAGGGGGCTTTAAAATTTTCATTCTAGTGTCCTTCGTTTGGGAGAAAAATGCAAAGGTACAATACAGCTTTTCCTTGCCGATATCTCTCTTTTGCAAAGAGATAGGCATTGGAAAATTCAGGGCTATAACGTGTAGATGAAGCACTAACAGGAGGCTTTAAAATTTTCATTCTAGTGTCTTTCGTTTGGGAGAAAAATGCAAAGGTACAATACAGCTTTTCCTTGCCGATATCTCTCTTTGGCAAAGAGATAGGCATTGGAAAATTCAGGGCTATAACGTGTAGATGAAGCACTAACAGGAGGCTTTAAAATTTTCATTCTAGTGTCTTTCGTTTGGGAGAAAAATGCAAAGGTACAATACAGCTTTTCCTTGCCAATATCTCTCTTTTGCAAAGAGCTAGGCATTGGAAAATTCAGGGCTATAACGTGTAGATGAAGCACTAATAGGAGGCTTTAAAATTTTCATTCTAGTGTCCTTCGTTTGGGAGAAAAAGGCAAAGGTACAATACAGCTTTTCCTTGCCGATATCTCTCTTTTGCAAAGAGATAGGCATTGGAAAATTCAGGGCTATAACGTGTAGATGAAGCACTAACAGGAGGCTTTAAAATTTTCATTCTAGTGTCTTTCGTTTGGGAGAAAAATGCAAAGGTGCAATACAGCATTTCCTTGCCGATATCTCTCTTTTGCAAAGAGACAGGCATTGGAAAATTCAGGGCTATAACGTGTAGATTAAGCACTAACAGGAGGCTTTAAAATTTTCATTCTAGTGTCTTTCGTTTGGGAGAAAAATGCAAAAGTACAATGCAGCTTTTCCTTGCCGATATCTCTCTTTTGCAAAGAGATAGGCATTGGAAAATGCAGGGCTATAACGTGTAGATGAAGCACTAACAGGAGGCTTTAAAATTTTCATTCTAGTGTCTTTCGTTTGGGAGAAAAATGCAAAGGTACAATACAGCATTTCCTTGCCGATATCTCTCTGTTGCAAAGAGATAGGCATTGGAAAATGCAGCGCTATAACGTGTAGATGAAGCACTAACAGGAGGCTTTAAAATTTTCATTCTAGTGTCTTTCGTTTGGGAGAAAAATGCAAAGGTACAATACAGCTTTTCCTTGCCAATATCTCTCTTTTGCAAAGAGCTAGGAATTGGAAAATTCAGGGCTATAACGTGTAGATGAAGCACTAACAGGAGGCTTTAAAATTTTCATTCTAGTGTCTTTCGTTTGGGAGAAAAATGCAAAAGTACAATGCAGCTTTTCCTTGCCGATATCTCTCTTTTGCAAAGAGATAGGCATTGGAAAATGCAGGGCTATAACATGTAGATGAAGCACTAACAGGAGGCTTTAAAATTTTCATTCTAGTGTCTTTCGTTTGGGAGAAAAATGCAAAGGTACAATACAGCTTTTCCTTGCCGATATCTCTCTTTTGCAAAGAGATAGGCATTGGAAAATTCAGGGCTATAACGTGTAGATGAAGCACTAACCAGGAGGCTTTAAAATTTTCATTCTAGTGTCTTTCGTTTGGGAGAAAAATGCAAAGGTACAATACAGCTTTTCCTTGCCGATATCTCTCTTTTGCAAAGAGCTAGGCATTGGAAAATTCAGAGCTATAACGTGTAGATGAAGCACTAACAGGAGGCTTTAAAATTTTCATTCTAGTGTCTTTCGTTTGGGAGAAAAATGCAAAAGTACAATGCAGCTTTTCCTTGCCGATATCTCTCTTTTGCAAAGAGATAGGCATTGGAAAATGCAGGGCTATAACGTGTAGATGAAGCACTAACAGGAGGCTTTAAAATTTTCATTCTAGTGTCTTTCGTTTGGGAGAAAAATGCAAAGGTACAATACAGCTTTTCCTTGCCGATATCTCTCTTTTGCAAAGAGCTAGGCATTGGAAAATTCAGGGCTATAACGTGTAGATGAAGCACTAACAGGAGGCTTTAAAATTTTCATTCTAGTGTCCTTCGTTTGGGAGAAAAATGCAAAGGTACAATACAGCTTTTCCTTGCCAATATCTCTCTTTTGCAAAGAGCTAGGCATTGGAAAATTCAGGGCTATACCGTGTAGATGAAGCACTAACAGGAGGCTTTTAAATTTTCATTCTAGTGTCCTTCGTTTGGGAGAAAAATGCAAAGGTACAATACAGCTTTTCCTTGCCGATATCTCTCTTTTGCAAAGAGATAGGCATAGGAAAATTCAGGGCTATAACGTGTAGATGAAGCACTAACAGGAGGCTTTAAAATTTTCATTCTAGTGTCTTTCGTTTGGGAGAAAAATGCAAAGGTACAATACAGCTTTTCCTTGCCGATATCTCTCTTTTGCAAAGAGCTAGGCATTGGAAAATTCAGGGCTATAACGTGTAGATGAAGCACTAACAGGAGGCTTTAAAATGTTCATTCTAGTGTCCTTCGTTTGGGAGAAAAATGCAAAGGTACAATACAGCTTTTCCTTGCCAATATCTCTCTTTTGCAAAGAGCTAGGCATTGGAAAATTCAGGGCTATACCGTGTAGATGAAGCACTAACAGGAGGCTTTTAAATTTTCATTCTAGTGTCCTTCGTTTGGGAGAAAAATGCAAAGGTACAATACAGCTTTTCCTTGCCGATATCTCTCTTTTGCAAAGAGATAGGCATAGGAAAATTCAGGGCTATAACGTGTAGATGAAGCACTAACAGGAGGCTTTAAAATTTTCATTCTAGTGTCTTTCGTTTGGGAGAAAAATGCAAAGGTACAATACAGCTTTTCCTTGCCGATATCTCTCTTTTGCAAAGAGCTAGGCATTGGAAAATGCAGGGCTATAACGTGTAGATGAAGCACTAACAGGAGGCTTTAAAATTTTCATTCTAGTGTCTTTCGTTTGGGAGAAAAATGCAAAGGTACAATACAGCTTTTCCTTGCCAATATCTCTCTTTTGCAAAGAGATAGGCATTGGAAAATGCAGGGCTATAACGTGTAGATGAAGCACTAACAGGAGGCTTTAAAATTTTCATTCTAGTGTCTTTCGTTTGGGAGAAAAATGCAAAGGTACAATACAGCTTTTCCTTGCCGATATCTCTCTTTTGCAAAGAGCTAGGCATTGGAAAATTCAGGGCTATAACGTGTAGATGAAGCACTAACAGGAGGCTTTAAAATTTTCATTCTAGTGTCCTTCGTTTGGGAGAAAAATGCAAAGGTACAATACAGCTTTTCCTTGCCGATATCTCTCTTTTGCAAAGAGCTAGGCATTGGAAAATTCAGGGCTATACCGTGTAGATGAAGCACTAACAGGAGGCTTTTAAATTTTCATTCTAGTGTCCTTCGTTTGGGAGAAAAATGCAAAGGTACAATACAGCTTTTCCTTGCCGATATCTCTCTTTTGCAAAGAGATAGGCATTGGAAAATTCAGGGCTATAACGTGTAGATGAAGCACTAACAGGAGGCTTTAAAATTTTCATTCTAGTGTCTTTCGTTTGGGAGAAAAATGCAAAGGTACAATACAGCTTTTCCTTGCCGATATCTCTCTTTTGCAAAGAGCTAGGCATTGGAAAATTCAGGGCTATAACGTGTAGATGAAGCACTAACAGTAGGCTTTAAAATTTTCATTCTAGTGTCTTTCGTTTGGGAGAAAAATGCAAAGGTACAATACAGTTTTTCCTTGCCGATATCTATCTTTTGCAAAGAGATAGGCATTGGAAAATTCAGGGCTATAACGTGTAGATGAAGCACTAACAGGAGGCTTTAAAATTTTCATTCTAGTGTCCTTCGTTTGGGAGAAAAATGCAAAGGTACAATACAGCTTTTCCTTGCCAATATCTCTCTTTTGCAAAGAGCTAGGCATTGGAAAATTCAGGGCTATACCGTGTAGATGAAGCACTAACAGGAGGCTTTTAAATTTTCATTCTAGTGTCCTTCGTTTGGGAGAAAAATGCAAAGGTACAATACAGCTTTTCCTTGCCGATATCTCTCTTTTGCAAAGAGATAGGCATTGGAAAATTCAGGGCTATAACGTGTAGATGAAGCACTAACAGGAGGCTTTAAAATTTTCATTCTAGTGTCTTTCGTTTGGGAGAAAAATGCAAAGGTACAATACAGCTTTTCCTTGCCAATATCTCTCTTTTGCAAAGAGCTAGGAATTGGAAAATTCAGGGCTATAACGTGTAGATGAAGCACTAACAGGAGGCTTTAAAATTTTCATTCTAGTGTCTTTCGTTTGGGAGAAAAATTCAAAAGTACAATGCAGCTTTTCCTTGCCGATATCTCTCTTTTGCAAAGAGATAGGCATTGGAAAATGCAGGGCTATAACATGTAGATGAAGCACTAACAGGAGGCTTTAAAATTTTCATTCTAGTGTCTTTCGTTTGGGAGAAAAATGCAAAGGTACAATACAGCTTTTCCTTGCCGATATCTCTCTTTTGCAAAGAGATAGGCATTGGAAAATTCAGGGCTATAACGTGTAGATGAAGCACTAATAGGAGGCTTTAAAATTTTCATTCTAGTGTCCTTCGTTTGGTAGAAAAATGCAAAGGTACAATACAGCTTTTCCTTGCCGATATCTCTCTTTTGCAAAGAGATAGGCATTGGAAAATTCAGGGCTATAACGTGTAGATGAAGCACTAACAGGAGGCTTTAAAATTTTCATTCTAGTGTCTTTCGTTTGGGAGAAAAATGCAAAGGTACAATACAGCTTTTCCTTGCCGATATCTCTCTTTTGCAAAGAGCTAGGCATTGGAAAATTCAGAGCTATAACGTGTAGATGAAGCACTAACAGTAGGCTTTAAAATTTTCATTCTAGTGTCTTTCGTTTGGGAGAAAAATGCAAAGGTACAATACAGCTTTTCCTTGCCAATATCTCTCTTTTGCAAAGAGATAGGCATTGGAAAATGCAGGGCTATAACGTGTAGATGAAGCACTAACAGGAGGCTTTAAAATTTTCATTCTAGTGTCTTTCGTTTGGGAGAAAAATGCAAAGGTACAATACAGCTTTTCCTTGCCGATATCTCTCTTTTGCAAAGAGCTAGGCATTGGAAAATTCAGGGCTATAACGTGTAGATGAAGCACTAACAGGAGGCTTTAAAATTTTCATTCTAGTGTCCTTCGTTTGGGAGAAAAATGCAAAGGTACAATACAGCTTTTCCTTGCCAATATCTCTCTTTTGCAAAGAGCTAGGCATTGGAAAATTCAGGGCTATACCGTGTAGATGAAGCACTAACAGGAGGCTTTTAAATTTTCATTCTAGTGTCCTTCGTTTGGGAGAAAAATGCAAAGGTACAATACAGCTTTTCCTTGCCGATATCTCTCTTTTGCAAAGAGATAGGCATTGGAAAATTCAGGGCTATAACGTGTAGATGAAGCACTAACAGGAGGCTTTAAAATTTTCATTCTAGTGTCTTTCGTTTGGGAGAAAAATGCAAAGGTACAATACAGCTTTTCCTTGCCAATATCTCTCTTTTGCAAAGAGCTAGGAATTGGAAAATTCAGGGCTATAACGTGTAGATGAAGCACTAACAGGAGGCTTTAAAATTTTCATTCTAGTGTCTTTCGTTTGGGAGAAAAATGCAATAGTACAATGCAGCTTTTCCTTGCCGATATCTCTCTTTTGCAAAGAGATAGGCATTGGAAAATGCAGGGCTATAACATGTAGATGAAGCACTAACAGGAGGCTTTAAAATTTTCATTCTAGTGTCTTTCGTTTGGGAGAAAAATGCAAAGGTACAATACAGCATTTCCTTGCCGATATCTCTCTTTTGTAAAGAGATAGGCATTGGAAAATTCAGGGCTATTACGTGTAGATGAAGCACTAACAGGAGGCTTTAAAATTTTCATTCTAGTGTCTTTCGTTTGGGAGAAAAATGCAAAAGTACAATGCAGCTTTTCCTTGCCGATATCTCTCTTTTGCAAAGAGATAGGCATTGGAAAATGCAGGGCTATAACGTGTAGATGAAGCACTAACAGGAGGCTTTAAAATTTTCATTCTAGTGTCTTTCGTTTGGGAGAAAAATGCAAAAGTACAATGCAGCTTTTCCTTGCCGATATCTCTCTTTTGCAAAGAGATAGGCATTGGAAAATGCAGGGCTATAACGTGTAGATGAAGCACTAACAGGAGGCTTTAAAATTTTCATTCTAGTGTCTTTCGTTTGGGAGAAAAATGCAAAGGTACAATACAGCATTTCCTTGCCGATATCTCTCTTTTGCAAAGAGATAGGCATTGGAAAATTCAGGGCTATAACGTGTAGATGAAGCACTAATAGGAGGCTTTAAAATTTTCATTCTAGTGTCCTTCGTTTGGGAGAAAAATGCAAAGGTACAATACAGCTTTTCCTTGCCGATATCTCTCTTTTGCAAAGAGATAGGCATTGGAAAATTCAGGGCTATAACGTGTAGATGAAGCACTAACAGGAGGCTTTAAAATTTTCATTCTAGTGTCTTTCGTTTGGGAGAAAAATGCAAAGGTACAATACAGCTTTTCCTTGCCGATATCTCTCTTTTGCAAAGAGCTAGGCATTGGAAAATTCAGAGCTATAACGTGTAGATGAAGCACTAACAGTAGGCTTTAAAATTTTCATTCTAGTGTCTTTCGTTTGGGAGAAAAATGCAAAGGTACAATACAGCTTTTCCTTGCCAATATCTCTCTTTTGCAAAGAGATAGGCATTGTAAAATTCAGGGCTATAACGTGTAGATGAAGCACTAACAGGAGGCTTTAAAATTTTCATTCTAGTGTCTTTCGTTTGGGAGAAAAATGCAAAGGTACAATACAGCTTTTCCTTGCCGATATCTCTCTTTTGCAAAGAGCTAGGCATTGGAAAATTCAGGGCTATAACGTGTAGATGAAGCACTAACAGGGGGCTTTAAAATTTTCATTCTAGTGTCCTTCGTTTGGGAGAAAAATGCAAAGGTACAATACAGCTTTTCCTTGCCAATATCTCTCTTTTGCAAAGAGCTAGGCATTGGAAAATTCAGGGCTATACCGTGTAGATGAAGCACTAACAGGAGGCTTTAAAATTTTCATTCTAGTGTCTTTCGTTTGGGAGAAAAATGCAAAGGTACAATACAGCTTTTCCTTGCCGATATCTCTCTTTTGCAAAGAGCTAGGCATTGGAAAATTCAGGGCTATAACGTGTAGATGAAGCACTAACAGGGGGCTTTAAAATTTTCATTCTAGTGTCCTTCGTTTGGGAGAAAAATGCAAAGGTACAATACAGCTTTTCCTTGCCGATATCTCTCTTTTGCAAAGAGATAGGCATTGGAAAATTCAGGGCTATAACGTGTAGATGAAGCACTAACAGGAGGCTTTAAAATTTTCATTCTAGTGTCTTTCGTTTGGGAGAAAAATGCAAAGGTACAATACAGCTTTTCCTTGCCGATATCTCTCTTTGGCAAAGAGATAGGCATTGGAAAATTCAGGGCTATAACGTGTAGATGAAGCACTAACAGGAGGCTTTAAAATTTTCATTCTAGTGTCTTTCGTTTGGGAGAAAAATGCAAAGGTACAATACAGCTTTTCCTTGCCAATATCTCTCTTTTGCAAAGAGCTAGGCATTGGAAAATTCAGGGCTATAACGTGTAGATGAAGCACTAATAGGAGGCTTTAAAATTTTCATTCTAGTGTCCTTCGTTTGGGAGAAAAAGGCAAAGGTACAATACAGCTTTTCCTTGCCGATATCTCTCTTTTGCAAAGAGATAGGCATTGGAAAATTCAGGGCTATAACGTGTAGATGAAGCACTAACAGGAGGCTTTAAAATTTTCATTCTAGTGTCTTTCGTTTGGGAGAAAAATGCAAAGGTGCAATACAGCATTTCCTTGCCGATATCTCTCTTTTGCAAAGAGACAGGCATTGGAAAATTCAGGGCTATAACGTGTAGATTAAGCACTAACAGGAGGCTTTAAAATTTTCATTCTAGTGTCTTTCGTTTGGGAGAAAAATGCAAAAGTACAATGCAGCTTTTCCTTGCCGATATCTCTCTTTTGCAAAGAGATAGGCATTGGAAAATGCAGGGCTATAACGTGTAGATGAAGCACTAACAGGAGGCTTTAAAATTTTCATTCTAGTGTCTTTCGTTTGGGAGAAAAATGCAAAGGTACAATACAGCATTTCCTTGCCGATATCTCTCTGTTGCAAAGAGATAGGCATTGGAAAATGCAGCGCTATAACGTGTAGATGAAGCACTAACAGGAGGCTTTAAAATTTTCATTCTAGTGTCTTTCGTTTGGGAGAAAAATGCAAAGGTACAATACAGCTTTTCCTTGCCGATATCTCTCTTTTGCAAAGAGATAGGCATTGGAAAATTCAGGGCTATAACGTGTAGATTAAGCACTAACAGGAGGCTTTAAAATTTTCATTCTAGTGTCCTTCGTTTGGGAGAAAAATGCAAAGGTACAATACAGCTTTTCCTTGCCGATATCTCTCTTTTGCAAAGAGATAGGCATTGGAAAATTCAGGGCTATAACGTGTAGATGAAGCACTAATAGGAGGCTTTAAAATTTTCATTCTAGTGTCCTTCGTTTGTGAGAAAAAGGCAAAGGTACAATACAGCTTTTCCTTGCCGATATCTCTCTTTTGCAAAGAGATAGGCATTGGAAAATTCAGGGCTATAACGTGTAGATTAAGCACTAACAGGAGGCTTTAAAATTTTCATTCTAGTGTCTTTCGTTTGGGAGAAAAATGCAAAAGTACAATGCAGCTTTTCCTTGCCGATATCTCTCTTTTGCAAAGAGATAGGCATTGGAAAATGCAGGGCTATAACGTGTAGATGAAGCACTAACAGGAGGCTTTAAAATTTTCATTCTAGTGTCTTTCGTTTGGGAGAAAAATGCAAAGGTACAATACAGCATTTCCTTGCCGATATCTCTCTTTTGCAAAGAGATAGGCACTGGAAAATTCAGGGCTATAACGTGTAGATGAAGCACTAACAGGAGGCTTTAACATTTTTATTCTAGTGTCCTTCGTTTGGGAGAAAAATGCAAAGGTACAATACAGCTTTTCCTTGCCGATATCTCTCTTTTGCAAAGAGATAGGCATTGGAAAATTCAGGGCTATAACAAGTAGATGAAGCACTAACAGGAGGCTTTAAAATTTTCATTCTAGTGTCTTTCGTTTGGGAGAAAAATGCAAAAGTACAATGCAGCTTTTCCTTGCCGATATCTCTCTTTTGCAAAGAGATAGGCATTGGAAAATGCAGGGCTATAACGTGTAGATGAAGCACTAACAGGAGGCTTTAAAATTTTCATTCTAGTGTCTTTCGTTTGGGAGAAAAATGCAAAAGTACAATGCAGCTTTTCCTTGCCGATATCTCTCTTTTGCAAAGAGATAGGCATTGGAAAATGCAGGGCTATAACGTGTAGATGAAGCACTAACAGGAGGCTTTAAAATTTTCATTCTAGTGTCTTTCGTTTGGGAGAAAAATGCAAAGGTACAATACAGCATTTCCTTGCCGATATCTCTCTTTTGCAAAGAGATAGGCATTGGAAAATTCAGGGCTATAACGTGTAGATTAAGCACTAACAGGAGGCTTTAAAATTTTCATTCTAGTGTCCTTCGTTTGGGAGAAAAATGCAAAGGTACAATACAGCTTTTCCTTGCCGATATCTCTCTTTTGCAAAGAGATAGGCATTGGAAAATTCAGGGCTATAACGTGTAGATGAAGCACTAATAGGAGGCTTTAAAATTTTCATTCTAGTGTCTTTCGTTTGGGAGAAAAAGGCAAAGGTACAATACAGCTTTTCCTTGCCGATATCTCTCTTTTGCAAAGAGATAGGCATTGGAAAATTCAAGGCTATAACGTGTAGATGAAGCACTAACAGGAGGCTTTAAAATTTTCATTCTAGTGTCTTTCGTTTGGGAGAAAAATGCAAAAGTACAATGCAGCTTTTCCTTGCCGATATCTCTCTTTTGCAAAGAGATAGGCATTGGAAAATGCAGGGCTATAACGTGTAGATGAAGCACTAACAGGAGGCTTTAAAATTTTCATTCTAGTGTCTTTCGTTTGGGAGAAAAATGCAAAGGTACAATACAGCATTTCCTTGCCGATATCTCTCTTTTGCAAAGAGATAGGCATTGGAAAATTCAGGGCTATTACGTGTAGATGAAGCACTAACAGGAGGCTTTAAAATTTTCATTCTAGTGTCTTTCGTTTGGGAGAAAAATGCAAAAGTACAATGCAGCTTTTCCTTGCCGATATCTCTCTTTTGCAAAGAGATAGGCATTGGAAAATGCAGCGCTATAACGTGTAGATGAAGCACTAACAGGAGGCTTTAAAATTTTCATTCTAGTGTCTTTCGTTTGGGAGAAAAATGCAAAGGTACAATACAGCTTTTCCTTGCCGATATCTCTCTTTTGCAAAGAGCTAGGCATTGGAAAATTCAGAGCTATAACGTGTAGATGAAGCACTAACAGTAGGCTTTAAAATTTTCATTCTAGTGTCTTTCGTTTGGGAGAAAAATGCAAAGGTACAATACAGCTTTTCCTTGCCGATATCTCTCTTTTGCAAAGAGATAGGCATTGGAAAATTCAGGGCTATAACGTGTAGATTAAGCACTAACAGGAGGCTTTAAAATTTTCATTCTAGTGTCCTTCGTTTGGGAGAAAAATGCAAAGGTACAATACAGCTTTTCCTTGCCGATATCTCTCTTTTGCAAAGAGATAGGCATTGGAAAATTCAGGGCTATAACGTGTAGATGAAGCACTAATAGGAGGCTTTAAAATTTTCATTCTAGTGTCTTTCGTTTGGGAGAAAAAGGCAAAGGTACAATACAGCTTTTCCTTGCCGATATCTCTCTTTTGCAAAGAGATAGGCATTGGAAAATTCAAGGCTATAACGTGTAGATGAAGCACTAACAGGAGGCTTTAAAATTTTCATTCTAGTGTCTTTCGTTTGGGAGAAAAATGCAAAAGTACAATGCAGCTTTTCCTTGCCGATATCTCTCTTTTGCAAAGAG
This sequence comes from Pseudophryne corroboree, assembly GCF_028390025.1. Lineage (NCBI taxonomy): Eukaryota > Metazoa > Chordata > Amphibia > Anura > Myobatrachidae > Pseudophryne > Pseudophryne corroboree. The sequence continues at coordinate 105,696 of NW_026970402.1, read as the reverse complement.
ATAGGCATTGGAAAATGCAGGGCTATAACGTGTAGATGAAGCACTAACAGGAGGCTTTAAAATTTTCATTCTAGTGTCTTTCGTTTGGGAGAAAAATGCAAAGGTACAATACAGCATTTCCTTGCCGATATCTCTCTTTTGCAAAGAGATAGGCATTGGAAAATTCAGGGCTATTACGTGTAGATGAAGCACTAACAGGAGGCTTTAAAATTTTCATTCTAGTGTCTTTCGTTTGGGAGAAAAATGCAAAAGTACAATGCAGCTTTTCCTTGCCGATATCTCTCTTTTGCAAAGAGATAGGCATTGGAAAATGCAGCGCTATAACGTGTAGATGAAGCACTAACAGGAGGCTTTAAAATTTTCATTCTAGTGTCTTTCGTTTGGGAGAAAAATGCAAAGGTACAATACAGCTTTTCCTTGCCGATATCTCTCTTTTGCAAAGAGATAGGCATTGGAAAATTCAGGGCTATAACGTGTAGATGAAGCACTAATAGGAGGCTTTAAAATTTTCATTCTAGTGTCCTTCGTTTGGGAGAAAAATGCAAAGGTACAATACAGCTTTTCCTTGCCGATATCTCTCTTTTGCAAAGAGATAGGCATTGGAAAATTCAGGGCTATAACGTGTAGATGAAGCACTAACAGGAGGATTTAAAATTTTCATTCTAGTGTCTTTCGTTTGGGAGAAAAATGCAAAGGTACAATACAGCTTTTCCTTGCCGATATCTCTCTTTTGCAAAGAGCTAGGCATTGGAAAATTCAGAGCTATAACGTGTAGATGAAGCACTAACAGTAGGCTTTAAAATTTTCATTCTAGTGTCTTTCGTTTGGGAGAAAAATGCAAAGGTACAATACAGCTTTTCCTTGCCAATATCTCTCTTTTGCAAAGAGCTAGGCATTGGAAAATTCAGGGCTATACCGTGTAGATGAAGCACTAACAGGAGGCTTTTAAATTTTCATTCTAGTGTCCTTCGTTTTTGAGAAAAATGCAAAGGTACAATACAGCTTTTCCTTGCCGATATCTCTCTTTTGCAAAGAGATAGGCATTGGAAAATTCAGGGCTATAACGTGTAGATGAAGCACTAACAGGAGGCTTTAAAATTTTCATTCTAGTGTCTTTCGTTTGGGAGAAAAATGCAAAGGTACAATACAGTTTTTCCTTGCCGATATCTCTCTTTGGCAAAGAGATAGGCATTGGAAAATTCAGGGCTATAACGTGTAGATGAAGCACTAACAGGAGGCTTTAAAATTTTCATTCTAGTGTCTTTCGTTTGGGAGAAAACTGCAAAGGTACAATACAGCTTTTCCTTGCCAATATCTCTCTTTTGCAAAGAGCTAGGCATTGGAAAATTCAGGGCTATAACGTGTAGATGAAGCACTAATAGGAGGCTTTAACATTTTCATTCTAGTGTCCTTCGTTTGGGAGAAAAAGGCAAAGGTACAATACAGCTTTTCCTTGCCGATATCTCTCTTTTGCAAAGAGATAGGCATTGGAAAATTCAGGGCTATAACGTGTAGATGAAGCACTAACAGGAGGCTTTAAAATTTTCATTCTAGTGTCTTTCGTTTGGGAGAAAAATGCAAAGGTACAATACAGCTTTTCCTTGCCGATATCTCTCTTTTGCAAAGAGATAGGCATTGGAAAATTCAGGGCTATAACGTGTAGATTAAGCACTAACAGGAGGCTTTAAAATTTTCATTCTAGTGTCTTTCGTTTGGGAGAAAAATGCAAAAGTACAATGCAGCTTTTCCTTGCCGATATCTCTCTTTTGCAAAGAGATAGGCATTGGAAAATGCAGGGCTATAACGTGTAGATGAAGCACTAACAGGAGGCTTTAAAATTTTCATTCTAGTGTCTTTCGTTTGGGAGAAAAATGCAAAAGTACAATGCAGCTTTTCCTTGCCGATATCTCTCTTTTGCAAAGAGATAGGCATTGGAAAATGCAGGGCTATAACGTGTAGATGAAGCACTAACAGGAGGCTTTAAAATTTTCATTCTAGTGTCTTTCGTTTGGGAGAAAAATGCAAAAGTACAATGCAGCTTTTCCTTGCCGATATCTCTCTTTTGCAAAGAGATAGGCATTGGAAAATGCAGGGCTATAACGTGTAGATGAAGCACTAACAGGAGGCTTTAAAATTTTCATTCTAGTGTCTTTCGTTTGGGAGAAAAATGCAAAGGTACAATACAGCATTTCCTTGCCGATATCTCTCTTTTGCAAAGAGATAGGCATTGGAAAATTCAGGGCTATAACGTGTAGATTAAGCACTAACAGGAGGCTTTAAAATTTTCATTCTAGTGTCCTTCGTTTGGGAGAAAAATGCAAAGGTACAATACAGCTTTTCCTTGCCGATATCTCTCTTTTGCAAAGAGATAGGCATTGGAAAATTCAGGGCTATAACGTGTAGATGAAGCACTAATAGGAGGCTTTAAAATTTTCATTCTAGTGTCTTTCGTTTGGGAGAAAAAGGCAAAGGTACAATACAGCTTTTCCTTGCCGATATCTCTCTTTTGCAAAGAGATAGGCATTGGAAAATTCAAGGCTATAACGTGTAGATGAAGCACTAACAGGAGGCTTTAAAATTTTCATTCTAGTGTCTTTCGTTTGGGAGAAAAATGCAAAAGTACAATGCAGCTTTTCCTTGCCGATATCTCTCTTTTGCAAAGAGATAGGCATTGGAAAATGCAGGGCTATAACGTGTAGATGAAGCACTAACAGGAGGCTTTAAAATTTTCATTCTAGTGTCTTTCGTTTGGGAGAAAAATGCAAAGGTACAATACAGCATTTCCTTGCCGATATCTCTCTTTTGCAAAGAGATAGGCATTGGAAAATTCAGGGCTATTACGTGTAGATGAAGCACTAACAGGAGGCTTTAAAATTTTCATTCTAGTGTCTTTCGTTTGGGAGAAAAATGCAAAAGTACAATGCAGCTTTTCCTTGCCGATATCTCTCTTTTGCAAAGAGATAGGCATTGGAAAATGCAGCGCTATAACGTGTAGATGAAGCACTAACAGGAGGCTTTAAAATTTTCATTCTAGTGTCTTTCGTTTGGGAGAAAAATGCAAAGGTACAATACAGCTTTTCCTTGCCGATATCTCTCTTTTGCAAAGAGCTAGGCATTGGAAAATTCAGAGCTATAACGTGTAGATGAAGCACTAACAGTAGGCTTTAAAATTTTCATTCTAGTGTCTTTCGTTTGGGAGAAAAATGCAAAGGTACAATACAGCTTTTCCTTGCCGATATCTCTCTTTTGCAAAGAGATAGGCATTGGAAAATTCAGGGCTATAACGTGTAGATTAAGCACTAACAGGAGGCTTTAAAATTTTCATTCTAGTGTCCTTCGTTTGGGAGAAAAATGCAAAGGTACAATACAGCTTTTCCTTGCCGATATCTCTCTTTTGCAAAGAGATAGGCATTGGAAAATTCAGGGCTATAACGTGTAGATGAAGCACTAATAGGAGGCTTTAAAATTTTCATTCTAGTGTCTTTCGTTTGGGAGAAAAAGGCAAAGGTACAATACAGCTTTTCCTTGCCGATATCTCTCTTTTGCAAAGAGATAGGCATTGGAAAATTCAAGGCTATAACGTGTAGATGAAGCACTAACAGGAGGCTTTAAAATTTTCATTCTAGTGTCTTTCGTTTGGGAGAAAAATGCAAAAGTACAATGCAGCTTTTCCTTGCCGATATCTCTCTTTTGCAAAGAGATAGGCATTGGAAAATGCAGGGCTATAACGTGTAGATGAAGCACTAACAGGAGGCTTTAAAATTTTCATTCTAGTGTCTTTCGTTTGGGAGAAAAATGCAAAGGTACAATACAGCATTTCCTTGCCGATATCTCTCTTTTGCAAAGAGATAGGCATTGGAAAATTCAGGGCTATTACGTGTAGATGAAGCACTAACAGGAGGCTTTAAAATTTTCATTCTAGTGTCTTTCGTTTGGGAGAAAAATGCAAAAGTACAATGCAGCTTTTCCTTGCCGATATCTCTCTTTTGCAAAGAGATAGGCATTGGAAAATGCAGCGCTATAACGTGTAGATGAAGCACTAACAGGAGGCTTTAAAATTTTCATTCTAGTGTCTTTCGTTTGGGAGAAAAATGCAAAGGTACAATACAGCTTTTCCTTGCCGATATCTCTCTTTTGCAAAGAGCTAGGCATTGGAAAATTCAGAGCTATAACGTGTAGATGAAGCACTAACAGTAGGCTTTAAAATTTTCATTCTAGTGTCTTTCGTTTGGGAGAAAAATGCAAAGGTACAATACAGCTTTTCCTTGCCGATATCTCTCTTTTGCAAAGAGATAGGCATTGGAAAATTCAGGGCTATAACGTGTAGATTAAGCACTAACAGGAGGCTTTAAAATTTTCATTCTAGTGTCCTTCGTTTGGGAGAAAAATGCAAAGGTACAATACAGCTTTTCCTTGCCGATATCTCTCTTTTGCAAAGAGATAGGCATTGGAAAATTCAGGGCTATAACGTGTAGATGAAGCACTAATAGGAGGCTTTAAAATTTTCATTCTAGTGTCTTTCGTTTGGGAGAAAAAGGCAAAGGTACAATACAGCTTTTCCTTGCCGATATCTCTCTTTTGCAAAGAGATAGGCATTGGAAAATTCAAGGCTATAACGTGTAGATGAAGCACTAACAGGAGGCTTTAAAATTTTCATTCTAGTGTCTTTCGTTTGGGAGAAAAATGCAAAAGTACAATGCAGCTTTTCCTTGCCGATATCTCTCTTTTGCAAAGAGATAGGCATTGGAAAATGCAGGGCTATAACGTGTAGATGAAGCACTAACAGGAGGCTTTAAAATTTTCATTCTAGTGTCTTTCGTTTGGGAGAAAAATGCAAAGGTACAATACAGCATTTCCTTGCCGATATCTCTCTTTTGCAAAGAGATAGGCATTGGAAAATTCAGGGCTATTACGTGTAGATGAAGCACTAACAGGAGGCTTTAAAATTTTCATTCTAGTGTCTTTCGTTTGGGAGAAAAATGCAAAAGTACAATGCAGCTTTTCCTTGCCGATATCTCTCTTTTGCAAAGAGATAGGCATTGGAAAATGCAGCGCTATAACGTGTAGATGAAGCACTAACAGGAGGCTTTAAAATTTTCATTCTAGTGTCTTTCGTTTGGGAGAAAAATGCAAAGGTACAATACAGCTTTTCCTTGCCGATATCTCTCTTTTGCAAAGAGATAGGCATTGGAAAATTCAGGGCTATAACGTGTAGATGAAGCACTAATAGGAGGCTTTAAAATTTTCATTCTAGTGTCCTTCGTTTGGGAGAAAAATGCAAAGGTACAATACAGCTTTTCCTTGCCGATATCTCTCTTTTGCAAAGAGATAGGCATTGGAAAATTCAGGGCTATAACGTGTAGATGAAGCACTAACAGGAGGATTTAAAATTTTCATTCTAGTGTCTTTCGTTTGGGAGAAAAATGCAAAGGTACAATACAGCTTTTCCTTGCCGATATCTCTCTTTTGCAAAGAGCTAGGCATTGGAAAATTCAGAGCTATAACGTGTAGATGAAGCACTAACAGTAGGCTTTAAAATTTTCATTCTAGTGTCTTTCGTTTGGGAGAAAAATGCAAAGGTACAATACAGCTTTTCCTTGCCAATATCTCTCTTTTGCAAAGAGCTAGGCATTGGAAAATTCAGGGCTATACCGTGTAGATGAAGCACTAACAGGAGGCTTTTAAATTTTCATTCTAGTGTCCTTCGTTTTTGAGAAAAATGCAAAGGTACAATACAGCTTTTCCTTGCCGATATCTCTCTTTTGCAAAGAGATAGGCATTGGAAAATTCAGGGCTATAACGTGTAGATGAAGCACTAACAGGAGGCTTTAAAATTTTCATTCTAGTGTCTTTCGTTTGGGAGAAAAATGCAAAGGTACAATACAGTTTTTCCTTGCCGATATCTCTCTTTGGCAAAGAGATAGGCATTGGAAAATTCAGGGCTATAACGTGTAGATGAAGCACTAACAGGAGGCTTTAAAATTTTCATTCTAGTGTCTTTCGTTTGGGAGAAAACTGCAAAGGTACAATACAGCTTTTCCTTGCCAATATCTCTCTTTTGCAAAGAGCTAGGCATTGGAAAATTCAGGGCTATAACGTGTAGATGAAGCACTAATAGGAGGCTTTAACATTTTCATTCTAGTGTCCTTCGTTTGGGAGAAAAAGGCAAAGGTACAATACAGCTTTTCCTTGCCGATATCTCTCTTTTGCAAAGAGATAGGCATTGGAAAATTCAGGGCTATAACGTGTAGATGAAGCACTAACAGGAGGCTTTAAAATTTTCATTCTAGTGTCTTTCGTTTGGGAGAAAAATGCAAAGGTACAATACAGCTTTTCCTTGCCGATATCTCTCTTTTGCAAAGAGATAGGCATTGGAAAATTCAGGGCTATAACGTGTAGATTAAGCACTAACAGGAGGCTTTAAAATTTTCATTCTAGTGTCCTTCGTTTGGGAGAAAAATGCAAAGGTACAATACAGCTTTTCCTTGCCGATATCTCTCTTTTGCAAAGAGATAGGCATTGGAAAATTCAGGGCTATAACGTGTAGATGAAGCACTAATAGGAGGCTTTAAAATTTTCATTCTAGTGTCCTTCGTTTGGGAGAAAAAGGCAAAGGTACAATACAGCTTTTCCTTGCCGATATCTCTCTTTTGCAAAGAGATAGGCATTGGAAAATTCAGGGCTATAACGTGTAGATGAAGCACTAACAGGAGGCTTTAAAATTTTCATTCTATTGTCTTTCGTTTGGGAGAAAAATGCAAAAGTACAATGCAGCTTTTCCTTGCCGATATCTCTCTTTTGCAAAGAGATAGGCATTGGAAAATGCAGGGCTATAACGTGTAGATGAAGCACTAACAGGAGGCTTTAACATTTTCATTCTAGTGTCTTTCGTTTGGGAGAAAAATGCAAAGGTACAATACAGCATTTCCTTGCCGATATCTCTCTTTTGCAAAGAGATAGGCATTGGAAAATTCAGGGCTATTACGTGTAGATGAAGCACTAACAGGAGGCTTTAAATTTTTCATTCTAGTGTCTTTCGTTTGGGAGAAAAATGCAAAAGTACAATGCAGCTTTTCCTTGCCGATATCTCTCTTTTGCAAAGAGATAGGCATTGGAAAATGCAGCGCTATAACGTGTAGATGAAGCACTAACAGGAGGCTTTAAAATTTTCATTCTAGTGTCTTTCGTTTGGGAGAAAAATGCAAAGTTACAATACAGCTTTTCCTTGCCGATATCTCTCTTTTGCAAAGAGATAGGCATTGGAAAATTCAGGGCTATAACGTGTAGATGAAGCACTAATAGGAGGCTTTAAAATTTTCATTCTAGTGTCCTTCGTTTGGGAGAAAAATGCAAAGGTACAATACAGCTTTTCCTTGCCGATATCTCTCTTTTGCAAAGAGATAGGCATTGGAAAATTCAGGGCTATAACGTGTAGATGAAGCACTAACAGGAGGCTTTAAAATTTTCATTCTAGTGTCTTTCGTTTGGGAGAAAAATGCAAAGGTACAATACAGCTTTTCCTTGCCGATATCTCTCTTTTGCAAAGAGCTAGGCATTGGAAAATTCAGAGCTATAACGTGTAGATGAAGCACTAACAGTAGGCTTTAAAATTTTCATTCTAGTGTCTTTCGTTTGGGAGAAAAATGCAAAGGTACAATACAGCTTTTCCTTGCCAATATCTCTCTTTTGCAAAGAGATAGGCATTGGAAAATGCAGGGCTATAACGTGTAGATGAAGCACTAACAGGAGGCTTTAAAATTTTCATTCTAGTGTCTTTCGTTTGGGAGAAAAATGCAAAGGTACAATACAGCTTTTCCTTGCCGATATCTCTCTTTTGCAAAGAGCTAGGCATTGGAAAATTCAGGGCTATAACGTGTAGATGAAGCACTAACAGGAGGCTTTAAAATTTTCATTCTAGTGTCCTTCGTTTGGGAGAAAAATGCAAAGGTACAATACAGCTTTTCCTTGCCAATATCTCTCTTTTGCAAAGAGCTAGGCATTGGAAAATTCAGGGCTATACCGTGTAGATGAAGCACTAACAGGAGGCTTTTAAATTTTCATTCTAGTGTCCTTCGTTTGGGAGAAAAATGCAAAGGTACAATACAGCTTTTCCTTGCCGATATCTCTCTTTTGCAAAGAGATAGGCATTGGAAAATTCAGGGCTATAACGTGTAGATGAAGCACTAACAGGAGGCTTTAAAATTTTCATTCTAGTGTCTTTCGTTTGGGAGAAAAATGCAAAGGTACAATACAGCTTTTCCTTGCCGATATCTCTCTTTTGCAAAGAGCTAGGCATTGGAAAATTCAGGGCTATAACGTGTAGATGAAGCACTAACAGTAGGCTTTAAAATTTTCATTCTAGTGTCTTTCGTTTGGGAGAAAAATGCAAAGGTACAATACAGTTTTTCCTTGCCGATATCTCTCTTTTGCAAAGAGATAGGCATTGGAAAATTCAGGGCTATAACGTGTAGATGAAGCACTAACAGGAGGCTTTAAAATTTTCATTCTAGTTTCCTTCGTTTGGGAGAAAAATGCAAAGGTACAATACAGCTTTTCCTTGCCAATATCTCTCTTTTGCAAAGCGCTAGGCATTGGAAAATTCAGGGCTATACCGTGTAGATGAAGCACTAACAGGAGGCTTTTAAATTTTCATTCTAGTGTCCTTCGTTTGGGAGAAAAATGCAAAGGTACAATACAGCTTTTCCTTGCCGATATCTCTCTTTTGCAAAGAGATAGGCATTGGAAAATTCAGGGCTATAACGTGTAGATGAAGCACTAACAGGAGGCTTTAAAATTTTCATTCTAGTGTCTTTCGTTTGGGAGAAAAATGCAAAGGTACAATACAGTTTTTCCTTGCCGATATCTCTCTTTGGCAAAGAGATAGGCATTGGAAAATTCAGGGCTATAACGTGTAGATGAAGCACTAACAGGAGGCTTTAAAATTTTCATTCTAGTGTCTTTCGTTTGGGAGAAAAATGCAAAGGTACAATACAGCTTTTCCTTGCCAATATCTCTCTTTTGCAAAGAGCTAGGAATTGGAAAATTCAGGGCTATAACGTGTAGATGAAGCACTAACAGGAGGCTTTAAAATTTTCATTCTAGTGTCTTTCGTTTGGGAGAAAAATGCAAAAGTACAATGCAGCTTTTCCTTGCCGATATCTCTCTTTTGCAAAGAGATAGGCATTGGAAAATGCAGGGCTATAACGTGTAAATGAAGCACTAACAGGAGGCTTTAAAATTTTCATTCTAGTGTCTTTCGTTTGGGAGAAAAATGCAAAGGTACAATACAGCTTTTCCTTGCCGATATCTCTCTTTTGCAAAGAGATAGGCATTGGAAAATGCAGGGCTATAACGTGTAGATGAAGCACTAACAGGAGGCTTTAAAATTTTCATTCTAGTGTCTTTCGTTTGGGAGAAAAATGCAAAGGTACAATGCAGCTTTTCCTTGCCGATATCTCTCTTTTGCAAAGAGATAGGCATTGGAAAATGCAGCGCTATAACGTGTAGATGAAGCACTAACAGGAGGCTTTAAAATTTTCATTCTAGTGTCTTTCGTTTGGGAGAAAAATGCAAAGTTACAATACAGCTTTTCCTTGCCGATATCTCTCTTTTGCAAAGAGATAGGCATTGGAAAATTCAGGGCTATAACGTGTAGATGAAGCACTAATAGGAGGCTTTAAAATTTTCATTCTAGTGTCCTTCGTTTGGGAGAAAAATGCAAAGGTACAATACAGCTTTTCCTTGCCGATATCTCTCTTTTGCAAAGAGATAGGCATTGGAAAATTCAGGGCTATAACGTGTAGATGAAGCACTAACAGGAGGCTTTTAAATTTTCATTCTAGTGTCCTTCGTTTGGGAGAAAAATGCAAAGGTACAATACAGCTTTTCCTTGCCGATATCTCTCTTTGGCAAAGAGATAGGCATTGGAAAATTCAGGGCTATAACGTGTAGATGAAGCACTAACAGGAGGCTTTAAAATTTTCATTCTAGTGTCTTTCGTTTGGGAGAAAAATGCAAAGGTACAATACAGCTTTTCCTTGCCAATATCTCTCTTTTGCAAAGAGCTAGGAATTGGAAAATTCAGGGCTATAACGTGTAGATGAAGCACTAACAGGAGGCTTTAAAATTTTCATTCTAGTGTCTTTCGTTTGGGAGAAAAATGCAAAAGTACAATGCAGCTTTTCCTTGCCGATATCTCTCTTTTGCAAAGAGATAGGCATTGGAAAATGCAGGGCTATAACGTGTAAATGAAGCACTAACAGGAGGCTTTAAAATTTTCATTCTAGTGTCTTTCGTTTGGGAGAAAAATGCAAAGGTACAATACAGCTTTTCCTTGCCGATATCTCTCTTTTGCAAAGAGATAGGCATTGGAAAATGCAGGGCTATAACGTGTAGATGAAGCACTAACAGGAGGCTTTAAAATTTTCATTCTAGTGTCTTTCGTTTGGGAGAAAAATGCAAAGGTACAATGCAGCTTTTCCTTGCCGATATCTCTCTTTTGCAAAGAGATAGGCATTGGAAAATGCAGCGCTATAACGTGTAGATGAAGCACTAACAGGAGGCTTTAAAATTTTCATTCTAGTGTCTTTCGTTTGGGAGAAAAATGCAAAGTTACAATACAGCTTTTCCTTGCCGATATCTCTCTTTTGCAAAGAGATAGGCATTGGAAAATTCAGGGCTATAACGTGTAGATGAAGCACTAATAGGAGGCTTTAAAATTTTCATTCTAGTGTCCTTCGTTTGGGAGAAAAATGCAAAGGTACAATACAGCTTTTCCTTGCCGATATCTCTCTTTTGCAAAGAGATAGGCATTGGAAAATTCAGGGCTATAACGTGTAGATGAAGCACTAACAGGAGGCTTTAAAATTTTCATTCTAGTGTCTTTCGTTTGGGAGAAAAATGCAAAGGTACAATACAGCTTTTCCTTGCCGATATCTCTCTTTTGCAAAGAGCTAGGCATTGGAAAATTCAGAGCTATAACGTGTAGATGAAGCACTAACAGTAGGCTTTAAAATTTTCATTCTAGTGTCTTTCGTTTGGGAGAAAAATGAAAAGGTACAATACAGCTTTTCCTTGCCAATATCTCTCTTTTGCAAAGAGATAGGCATTGGAAAATGCAGGGCTATAACGTGTAGATGAAGCACTAACAGGAGGCTTTAAAATTTTCATTCTAGTGTCTTTCGTTTGGGAGAAAAATGCAAAGGTACAATACAGCTTTTCCTTGCCGATATCTCTCTTTTGCAAAGAGCTAGGCATTGAAAAATTCAGGGCTATAACGTGTAGATGAAGCACTAACAGGAGGCTTTAAAATTTTCATTCTAGTGTCCTTCGTTTGGGAGAAAAATGCAAAGGTACAATACAGCTTTTCCTTGCCAATATCTCTCTTTTGCAAAGAGCTAGGCATTGGAAAATTCAGGGCTATACCGTGTAGATGAAGCACTAACAGGAGGCTTTTAAATTTTCATTCTAGTGTCATTCGTTTGGGAGAAAAATGCAAAGGTACAATACAGCTTTTCCTTGCCGATATCTCTCTTTTGCAAAGAGATAGGCATTGGAAAATTCAGGGCTATAACGTGTAGATGAAGCACTAACAGGAGGCTTTAAAATTTTCATTCTAGTGTCTTTCGTTTGGGAGAAAAATGCAAAGGTACAATACAGCTTTTCCTTGCCGATATCTCTCTTTTGCAAAGAGCTAGGCATTGGAAAATTCAGGGCTATAACGTGTAGATGAAGCACTAACAGTAGGCTTTAAAATTTTCATTCTAGTGTCTTTCGTTTGGGAGAAAAATGCAAAGGTACAATACAGTTTTTCCTTGCCGATATCTCTCTTTTGCAAAGAGATAGGCATTGGAAAATTCAGGGCTATAACGTGTAGATGAAGCACTAACAGGAGGCTTTAAAATTTTCATTCTAGTTTCCTTCGTTTGGGAGAAAAATGCAAAGGTACAATACAGCTTTTCCTTGCCAATATCTCTCTTTTGCAAAGAGCTAGGCATTGGAAAATTCAGGGCTATACCGTGTAGATGAAGCACTAACAGGAGGCTTTTAAATTTTCATTCTAGTGTCCTTCGTTTGGGAGAAAAATGCAAAGGTACAATACAGCTTTTCCTTGCCGATATCTCTCTTTTGCAAAGAGATAGGCATTGGAAAATTCAGGGCTATAACGTGTAGATGAAGCTCTAACAGGAGGCTTTAAAATTTTCATTCTAGTGTCTTTCGTTTGGGAGAAAAATGCAAAGGTACAATACAGTTTTTCCTTGCCGATATCTCTCTTTGGCAAAGAGATAGGCATTGGAAAATTCAGGGCTATAACGTGTAGATGAAGCACTAACAGGAGGCTTTAAAATTTTCATTCTAGTGTCTTTCGTTTGGGAGAAAAATGCAAAGGTACAATACAGCTTTTCCTTGCCAATATCTCTCTTTTGCAAAGAGCTTGGAATTGGAAAATTCAGGGCTATAACGTGTAGATGAAGCACTAACAGGAGGCTTTAAAATTTTCATTCTAGTGTCTTTCGTTTGGGAGAAAAATGCAAAAGTACAATGCAGCTTTTCCTTGCCGATATCTCTCTTTTGCAAAGAGATAGGCATTGGAAAATGCAGGGCTATAACGTGTAAATGAAGCACTAACAGGAGGCTTTAAAATTTTCATTCTAGTGTCTTTCGTTTGGGAGAAAAATGCAAAGGTACAATACAGCTTTTCCTTGCCGATATCTCTCTTTTGCAAAGAGATAGGCATTGGAAAATGCAGGGCTATAACGTGTAGATGAAGCACTAACAGGAGGCTTTAAAATTTTCATTCTAGTGTCTTTCGTTTGGGAGAAAAATGCAAAGGTACAATACAGCTTTTCCTTGCCGATATCTCTCTTTTGCAAAGAGCTAGGCATTGGAAAATTCAGGGCTATAACGTGTAGATGAAGCACTAACAGGAGGCTTTAAAATTTTCATTCTAGTGTCCTTCGTTTGGGAGAAAAATGCAAAGGTACAATACAGCTTTTCCTTGCCAATATCTCTCTTTTGCAAAGAGCTAGGCATTGGAAAATTCAGGGCTATACCGTGTAGATGAAGCACTAACAGGAGGCTTTTAAATTTTCATTCTAGTGTCCTTCGTTTGGGAGAAAAATGCAAAGGTACAATACAGCTTTTCCTTGCCGATATCTCTCTTTTGCAAAGAGATAGGCATTGGAAAATTCAGGGCTATAACGTGTAGATGAAGCACTAACAGGAGGCTTTAAAATTTTCATTCTAGTGTCTTTCGTTTGGGAGAAAAATGCAAAGGTACAATACAGCTTTTCCTTGCCGATATCTCTCTTTTGCAAAGAGCTAGGCATTGGAAAATTCAGGGCTATAACGTGTAGATGAAGCACTAACAGTAGGCTTTAAAATTTTCATTCTAGTGTCTTTCGTTTGGGAGAAAAATGCAAAGGTACAATACAGTTTTTCCTTGCCGATATCTCTCTTTTGCAAAGAGATAGGCATTGGAAAATTCAGGGCTATAACGTGTAGATGAAGCACTAACAGGAGGCTTTAAAATTTTCATTCTAGTTTCCTTCGTTTGGGAGAAAAATGCAAAGGTACAATACAGCTTTTCCTTGCCAATATCTCTCTTTTGCAAAGAGCTAGGCATTGGAAAATTCAGGGCTATACCGTGTAGATGAAGCACTAACAGGAGGCTTTTAAATTTTCATTCTAGTGTCCTTCGTTTGGGAGAAAAATGCAAAGGTACAATACAGCTTTTCCTTGCCGATATCTCTCTTTTGCAAAGAGATAGGCATTGGAAAATTCAGGGCTATAACGTGTAGATGAAGCACTAACAGGAGGCTTTAAAATTTTCATTCTAGTGTCTTTCGTTTGGGAGAAAAATGCAAAGGTACAATACAGTTTTTCCTTGCCGATATCTCTCTTTGGCAAAGAGATAGGCATTGGAAAATTCAGGGCTATAACGTGTAGATGAAGCACTAACAGGAGGCTTTAAAATTTTCATTCTAGTGTCTTTCGTTTGGGAGAAAAATGCAAAGGTACAATACAGCTTTTCCTTGCCAATATCTCTCTTTTGCAAAGAGCTAGGAATTGGAAAATTCAGGGCTATAACGTGTAGATGAAGCACTAACAGGAGGCTTTAAAATTTTCATTCTAGTGTCTTTCGTTTGGGAGAAAAATGCAAAAGTACAATGCAGCTTTTCCTTGCCGATATCTCTCTTTTGCAAAGAGATAGGCATTGGAAAATGCAGGGCTATAACGTGTAAATGAAGCACTAACAGGAGGCTTTAAAATTTTCATTCTAGTGTCTTTCGTTTGGGAGAAAAATGCAAAGGTACAATACAGCATTTCCTTGCCGATATCTCTCTTTTGTAAAGAGATAGGCATTGGAAAATTCAGGGCTATTACGTGTAGATGAAGCACTAACAGGAGGCTTTAAAATTTTCATTCTAGTGTCTTTCGTTTGGGAGAAAAATGCAAAAGTACAATGCAGCTTTTCCTTGCCGATATCTCTCTTTTGCAAAGAGATAGGCATTGGAAAATGCAGGGCTATAACGTGTAGATGAAGCACTAACAGGAGGCTTTAAAATTTTCATTCTAGTGTCTTTCGTTTGGGAGAAAAATGCAAAGGTACAATACAGCATTTCCTTGCCGATATCTCTCTTTTGCAAAGAGATAGGCATTGGAAAATTCAGGGCTATAACGTGTAGATGAAGCACTAACAGGAGGCTTTAAAATTTTCATTCTAGTGTCTTTCGTTTGGGAGAAAAATGCAAAGGTACAATACAGCTTTTCCTTGCCGATATCTCTCTTTTGCAAAGAGATAGGCATTGGAAAATTCAGGGCTATAACGTGTAGATGAAGCACTAACAGGAGGCTTTAAAATTTTAATTCTAGAGTCCTTCGTTTGGGAGAAAAATGCAAAGGTACAATACAGCTTTTCCTTGCCGATATCTCTCTTTTGCAAAGAGATAGGCATTGGAAAATTCAGGGCTATAACGTGTAGATGAAGCACTAATAGGAGGCTTTAAAATTTTCATTCTAGTGTCCTTCGTTTGGGAGAAAAATGCAAAGGTACAATACAGCTTTTCCTTGCCGATATCTCTCTTTTGCAAAGAGATAGGCATTGGAAAATTCAGGGCTATAACGTGTAGATGAAGCACTAACAGGAGGCTTTAAAATTTTCATTCTAGTGTCTTTCGTTTGGGAGAAAAATGCAAAGGTACAATACAGCTTTTCCTTGCCGATATCTCTCTTTTGCAAAGAGCTAGGCATTGGAAAATTCAGGGCTATAACGTGTAGATGAAGCATTAACAGTAGGCTTTAAAATTTTCATTCTAGTGTCTTTCGTTTGGGAGAAAAATGCAAAGGTACAATACAGCTTTTCCTTGCCAATATCTCTCTTTTGCAAAGAGCTAGGCATTGGAAAATTCAGGGCTATAACGTGTAGATGAAGCACTAACAGGAGGCTTTAAAATTTTCATTCTAGTGTCTTTCGTTTAGGAGAAAAATGCAAAGGTACAATACAGTTTTTCCTTGCCAATATATCTCTTTTGCAAAGAGATAGGCATTGGAAAATTCAGGGCTATAACGTGCAGATGAAGCACTAACAGGAGGCTTTAAAATTTTCATTCTAGTGTCCTTCGTTTGGGAGAAAAATGCAAAGGTACAATACAGCTTTTCCTTGCCGATATCTCTCTTTTGCAAAGAGATAGGCATTGGAAAATTCAGGGCTATAACGTGTAGATGAAGCACTAATAGGAGGCTTTAAAATTTTCATTCTAGTGTCCTTCGTTTGGGAGAAAAATGCAAAGGTACAATACAGCTTTTCCTTGCCGATATCTCCCTTTTGCAAAGAGATAGGCATTGGAAAATTCAGGGCTATAACGTGTAGATGAAGCACTAACAGGAGGCTTTAAAATTTTCATTCTAGTGTCTTTCGTTTGGGAGAAAAATGCAAAGGTACAATACAGCTTTTCCTTGCCGATATCTCTCTTTTGCAAAGAGCTAGGCATTTGAAAATTCAGGGCTATAACGTGTAGATGAAGCATTAACAGTAGGCTTTAAAATTTTCATTCTAGTGTCTTTCGTTTGGGAGAAAAATGCAAAGGTACAATACAGCTTTTCCTTGCCAATATCTCTCTTTTGCAAAGAGCTAGGCATTGGAAAATTCAGGGCTATAACGTGTAGATGAAGCACTAACAGGAGGCTTTAAAATTTTCATTCTAGTGTCTTTCGTTTAGGAGAAAAATGCAAAGGTACAATACAGTTTTTCCTTGCCAATATATCTCTTTTGCAAAGAGATAGGCATTGGAAAATTCAGGGCTATAACGTGCAGATGAAGCACTAACAGGAGGCTTTAAAATTTTAATTCTAGTGTCCTTCGTTTGGGAGAAAAATGCAAAGGTACAATACAGCTTTTCCTTGCCAATATCTCTCTTTTGCAAAGAGCTAGGCATTGGAAAATTCAGGGCTATACCGTGTAGATGAAGCACTAACAGGAGGCTTTTAATTTTTCATTCTAGTGTCCTTCGTTTGGGAGAAAAATGCAAAGGTACAATACAGCTTTTCCTTGCCGATATCTCTCTTTTGCAAAGAGATAGGCATTGGAAAATTCAGGGCTATAACGTGTAGATGAAGCCCTAACAGGAGGCTTTAAAATTTTCATTCTAGTGTCTTTCGTTTGGGAGAAAAATGCAAAGGTACAATACAGCTTTTCCTTGCCGATATCTCTCTTTTGCAAAGAGATAGGCATTGGAAAATTCAGGGCTATAACGTGTAGATGAAGCACTAACAGGAGGCTTTAAAATTTTCATTCTAGTGTCCTTCGTTTGGGAGAAAAATGCAAAGGTACAATACAGCTTTTCCTTGCCGATATCTCTCTTTTGCAAAGAGATAGGCATTGGAAAATTCAGGGCTATAACGTGTAGATGAAGCACTAACAGGAGGCTTTAAAATTTTCATTCTAGTGTCTTTCGTTTGGGAGAAAAATGCAAAGGTACAATACAGTTTTTCCTTGCCAATATATCTCTTTTGCAAAGAGATAGGCATTGGAAAATTCAGGGCTATAACGTGCAGATGAAGCACTAACAGGAGGCTTTAAAATTTTCATTCTAGTGTCCTTCGTTTGGGAGAAAAATGCAAAGGTACAATACAGCTTTTCCTTGCCAATATCTCTCTTTTGCAAAGAGCTAGGCATTGGAAAATTCAGGGCTATACCGTGAAGATGAAGCACTAACAGGAGGCTTTTAAATTTTCATTCTAGTGTCCTTCGTTTGGGAGAAAAATGCAAAGGTACAATACAGCTTTTCCTTGCCGATATCTCTCTTTTGCAAAGAGATAGGCATTGGAAAATTCAGGGCTATAACGTGTAGATGAAGCACTAACAGGAGGCTTTAAAATTTTCATTCTAGTGTCTTTCGTTTGGGAGAAAAATGCAAAGGTACAATACAGCTTTTCCTTGCCGATATCTCTCTTTTGCAAAGAGATAGGCATTGGAAAATTCAGGGCTATAACGTGTAGATGAAGCACTAACAGGAGGCTTTAAAATTTTCATTCTAGTGTCCTTCGTTTGGGAGAAAAATGCAAAGGTACAATACAGCTTTTCCTTGCCGATATCTCTCTTTTGCAAAGAGATAGGCATTGGAAAATTCAGGGCTATAACGTGTAGATGAAGCACTAACAGGAGGCTTTAAAATTTTCATTCTAGTGTCTTTCGTTTGGGAGAAAAATGCAAAGGTACAATACAGCTTTTCCTTGCCGATATCTCTCTTTTGCAAAGAGATAGGCATTGGAAAATTCAGGGCTATAACGTGTAGATGAAGCACTAACAGGAGGCTTTAAAATTTTCATTCTAGTGTCCTTCGTTTGGGAGAAAAATGCAAAGGTACAATACAGCTTTTCCTTGCCGATATCTCTCTTTTGCAAAGAGCTAGGCATTTGAAAATTCAGGGCTATAACGTGTAGATGAAGCATTAACAGTAGGCTTTAAAATTTTCATTCTAGTGTCTTTCGTTTGGGAGAAAAATGCAAAGGTACAATACAGCTTTTCCTTGCCAATATCTCTCTTTTGCAAAGAGCTAGGCATTGGAAAATTCAGGGTTATAACGTGTAGATGAAGCACTAACAGGAGGCTTTAAAATTTTCATTCTAGTGTCTTTCGTTTAGGAGAAAAATGCAAAGGTACAATACAGTTTTTCCTTGCCAATATATCTCTTTTGCAAAGAGATAGGCATTGAAAAATTCTGGGCTATAACGTGCAGATGAAGCACTAACAGGAGGCTTTAAAATTTTAATTCTTTTAAATGCCCCCACGGTGCCTGATACATAAATGCCCCCACAGAGCCAGATAAATGCCCCCACAGTGCCAGATATGTCCCCACAGTGCCAGATATGCCCCCACAGTGCCAGATATGCCCCCACGGTGCCAGAAATGCCCCCACAGTGCCAGATAAATGCCCCCAGTGCCAGATAAATGCCCCCACAGTGCCAGATAAATGCCCCCACAGAGCCAGATAAATGCCCCCACAGTGCCAGAAATGCCCCCACAGTGCCAGAAATGCCCCCACAGTGCCAGATATGCCCCCACAGTGCCAGATATGCCCCCACAGTGCCAGATATGCCCCCACAGTGCCTGATATGTCCCCACAGTGCCAGAAATGCCCCCACAGTGCCAGAAATGCCCCCACAGTGCCAGATAAATGCCCCCACAGAGCCAGATAAATGCCCCCACAGAGCCAGATAAATGCCCCCACAGTGCCAGAAATGCCCCCACAGTGCCAGAAATGCCCACACAGTGCCAGAAATGCCCCCACAGTGCCAGAAATGTCCCCACAGTGCCTGATATGCCCCCACAGGGCCAGATATGTCCCCACAGTGCCAAATATGCCCCCACAGAGCCAGATATGCAATGCCCCCACAGTGCCAGAAATGCCCCCACAGTGCCAGAAATGCCCCCCACAGAGCCAGAAATGCCCCCACAGTGCCAGAAATGCCCCCACATAACCAAAAATGCCCCCTGTGTGCCAGAAATGCCCCCACAGTGCGGATCTCCCCCCCCCCAAAAAAAAAAAATACCTGCGGCGCTGGGGAGGAGTACTGCTGTCCGCCTGTGTGGGAGCGCTGGCGGGCGGGCGGGCGGGAGGCCGGGCGAGTGAGCCTGAGCCTGGGTCCGGGCTGGCGGGCGGGTGGGCGGCCACTTGTGCAGGCGGGCTATGCGCGGCACCGGCATCTGATGTTAGATACCGGCGCCGCGCAGCGCGCATACACAGCGCGACCGCCAAATGCTGCAGCAGCACACACACAGGGCCGGCTCCAGCATCGAATATGGCGGCGCCAGCGCGTGGCGCCCATTAAGGGTGGCGCCCTGCGCGGCCGCTCTATTCGAACATGCCTAGAGCCGGCCCTGATGCCAGCAGTCCTCATTCAGCTCAAAGTGAGCACCCAATTTGAAAGAAAGAAAGCAGATTTCTCACCAGGCTTCCCCTTGCTATAAGCATGGTTTGTACTCTTTTCCATGTGCTCCCAGATCTTTCAAGCAATTAGTATGGTCAAGAAAGTTCTGCTTGAAAAGAAACAGACATTTACTGTCATTGTTATACAAATAAACTTACATTAAAGCTAACAAGAAAGCACACTCGTTCTGTCTTTAAACTGATAAAAGAAACCCCAATAATATGGGGCATGCAAAAATTGAGATAAAACTCAGTTTTGCTCCTCTCCACGGAAATCTTTAATAAAAGGCGAAATATTTGTTAGTTCTGAAGAGAAACCAGAGCATGACCAAGATTCCACCTGTCGCCTGAGTGCCATGCCAGCAGTCCTCATTCAGATCAAAGTGAGCGCCCAATTTAAAAGAAAGCAGATTTCTCACCTGGCTTCTCCTTGCTATAAGCATGGTTTGTACTGTATTCCATGTGCTCCCAGATCTTTCAAGCAAGTAGCATGGTCAAGAAAGTTCTGTTTGAAAAGAAACAAACATTTACTGTAATTTCTATGCAAATGAGCTTTCATTAAAGCACACTCATTCTATCTTTAAACCGATAAAAGAAACCCCAAAAAGATGGGGCATGCAAAAATTGAGGTAAAACTCAGTTTTGCTCCTCTCCACGGAAATCTTTAGTAAAAGGCGAAAGATTTGTTCGTTCTGAAGAGAAACCAGAGCATGACCAAGATTTTCATCTGAAAATATGTGTTCTCCCTGCAGTTGTTGTCCCCAGATGAGAGTTCCCTTGTGCTGCCTCAGTTGAATCTCCTTTACTTGACAGAGATGTGCCTGAGCAGCGGCCCTCCCCAGCCCTATCCCAAATCATACTTATTTTGCATAGGAGATACCATGGTCATGAAGATTGTTCTCCCAGGGTGAGGTTCATTCATTGCATTCTGGGTATGCTGACCCCTGTGATTTCCCCAAATGTGGGAAACTCGACTGCATTATTTGTGGTAGTGGGGGACTGTGTTTGTGCTTTCCTCTGGTCAGCTCTGGTAAAAGTCAGATTTCTTTGTCTCAGATCTTCCTCTAGCCTTGTTCTTCTTTCGAGAGTTCCCTTGTGCTGCCTCAGTTGGATCTCCTTCACTTGACAGGGGGTGCCCGAGCAGCAATCCTCCACAGCTCTAGCCCAACTCCTACTTACCTGCCAGGTGAGATACTATGATCTTCACTGTTAGGGCAATCAGGATGTGGAATTCCCTGCCAGGGAAGGTGGTAATGGTGGACTCTGTAATTGGATTTAAAAAAGGAATGGATACATTTCTGAATGAAAAAGCTATCCAAGGTTATAATACTTAAAATATCAACATGGTTAATCCGGGGGTAACATGAGTTATAGTAGCTAACTAGTCATAAAACATTATTCAGCAAGTATGTAGAATCATCACAACTTAAAACAGGTTGAACACGATGGGCAATTTGCCTCTATTCAACCTCAAAAACTATGTTACTATATGTTACTATATTACTATGTTACTGTAGTATACAGAAAACCAAAATGCAATGAACAGTGATAGTGAGCACTGATGAGGATACTAGAACTGACACTGAGCAGCAAGATGCAGCACTGGACTATTAGTAATGTACTGTAGTATGCTGAGCACCACAATGCAGCACAAGACAATGAGCAGTGATACTGAGCACTGATGAGGATACTACTGAGAACTGACACTGAGCAGGAGAGACACACTACTAGTATTACTGAGCAGCAATAAGTAACCACTGATACTGAGCACTGATATTGAGATTTCCACTGAGAGAACATAGCCACGTCCATTCCGCTCTATCTTCAATGCACGAGTAAAAATGGCGGCAACGCGCAGCTCTTTATATGGAATCCGAATCTCGCGAGAATCCGACAGCGGGATGATGACATTTTCCCTTTTTCAGGTTTTCCGAGTCAGGCGGGAACAACCGAGCCTGCCTCGGACCAGTGTAAACAACGTGGAGTTCGTGGGGAATTCGGTTCTCGGAGAACCGAACCCGCTCCTCTCTACCTTATACCTATCAATTTTTTTATTTTCAATCTAAGCCCCTGCAGTTTTCTGTAAGCATCTGCTTCGCTATGATGATCAACAAGTCACAAGGGCAAACACTCAGGGCTTGAGGCGTAGATCTTAGGACCAGCTGCTACAAGCATGGCAGAGGTGTCACTATCACTGGTGACACCCAGAGAGGTGGCGAGGGAGATTGTAATGCAGTGCGCGCAGATAAGCAGCGCAATGGTAAAAAGGAGGCATGGTTTCATAGGTAGGGGCGTGGCCTGGTGGCCTGAATCTACATTTTGTTGCTCCGGGTGTCCCGGGGGTTGGGGGCTGCACCCGGGGACTAGTGTGTGAGCGGTGCTGGCTCCTGCACAGTGAAAGGGCATGGCCACCCAGCATGACGCCTCCCTTCTTGACCATGCTGTAATTGCAGTCGCACTGCAGTGCAGCGTGATCATAAAAAATGATGTAGCCTCCTGCTGGTGCAGACTGTATGTGCGCGCAGGAAGCCGCCACCATTTTTGTGATCACAGCGGCTGAATGTGATGTCATACAGCCGCTGTGACCACGCCCCCTGTGTCTCCTCCGTTGCAGACCCCATTTTGAAGCCTTGCCCCCGCACCGCTCCATCCCTGACTTGGAAATGGAGTGTTGCTGACCCACCTATCCCCCCCCCCCGCCCCGATTGACAGGCAGAGGCGATCGCATTCTCTGCGGGGTGCCACAGAAAATGCAGGCACATGCGTATGCTCTTAGCAATTTTTGCAGTTGGATCGCTTATTGTGATTGCAATCCAACCTGAATCAGGCCCTATTACCTATCACAATGCGCTGCGGGCAGTACAAAATTGGGTTAATATAGGAGAAAAACCCCCAGACCTGTGCTCCTTAACTGTACCTGGTGGCTAGTGGAGCGGCTGCCCAGTAATCAGTGTCCACGCCAGTGCGCACACGGTCCACCCCCTACGGCCACGCTCCCCTTCATCAGCGGCCTCGTGATCCGGAAGGGTGGTGTGTGTGTGACTGACCTTAGGATGAAACCGGAGCCTCCGCTGCAGTGACCCAGCAACCAGGGCATGGGAGTATACAGCGCCGCTGGGAGTGATGAAGCTGCAGTAAAGATGTCTATTAGACCTAGCCTGCTGCAGCCCTTGTAGATTCTCATAAAACAAGTTCTTCTTTTCTTGTCAAAATTTATAGCTAAGAATAGGCTGCCTGAGGCAGGCCCCTGTTAAGTGGCCTGCTACTGAAGGCACCAACTACAAACTGAGCTCCCTGTTCATGGAAGCGGGGTTATAGAGGAGAATGCACTGAGCATCTTGGGAACAGTCAAAAGCTTTGAGCCGGTTGGTGCCTCAGATCAAGATCCTACTCTACACCCCAATGTGAATCCTTGTGGAGTCCAGTGTACCCCACAGAAGAAATTAATGTGTCACACCCATTGGCAGCAACCTTAGAATAGCTGCTGACGGGCACAATTGAGAATGGAAGGGGGGGGGGGGACATTTGAATCCAGCACATAAATGCAATTCAAATATGTAATTTGTACCTTCCTATTTTAAAATATAATGGATGAACCTCACCCTGTGAGAACAATCTTCATGATCAAGAGACCTCATATGCAAAATAAGTATGAGTTGGGATAGGGCTGGGGAGGGTGGCTGCTCGGGCAGCCCCTCCCCCGTCAAGTTAAGGAGATTCAACTGAGGAAGCACAAGGGAACTCTCGTCTGGGGACAACAACTGCAGGGAGACCACATCTTTTCAGATGAACATGGGAGGGCGGAAGGCTGCCTAATACTGAAGCACCATCAAATATCAAACCATATGCAACATCAAGTACAAGCATTCCTGGGGGAAGGTCTGCAGCAGACGGATTTGCATACAGTGATGTTATCCAAGCAGTGGGCCAAAGTTGGCTGGAACCCTCATCTGCATATGAAAAGAGAAAAGGGGCGTGCAGGGCATGGCGGCCTTTTGCAGTGCTTGGATGACCCCTAGTTCTCATTAAACACCCACACCCTCCTTTGGTGTGGGGCTCATGTTGGCCATGCCCCATCCCCTGAAGCATTCAAGCTGATTTCTTGCAGCAGCTGGGCACTGTAACAGCTCCAGAGCTGTTCTGTAAGGCAAGTAAAAGGGTGTGGGCCCTGCAGCACCACCTGTAGTTCGCATTGTGCGTTGGAAGGCACAAAGTAAGCAGACGGGAGGAGAAGTCAGGATAGTGCGCAAGGGCATCCTTTTCTCTTAGTCCGTAGAGGATGCTGGGGTCACATTAAGAACCATGGGGTATAGACGGGATCCGCAAGAGACATGGGCACTTTAAGACTATCAAAGGGTGTGAACTGGTTCCTCCCTCTATGCCCCTCCTCCAGACTCCAGTTATAGGAACTGTGCCCAGGGAGACGGACATTTAGAGGAAAGGATTTATTGTTAAACTAAGGTGAGCATCTTACCAGCTCACACCTTAAGCATGCCGCAGAACGTGGCATTCAACAGAACACAAGCCAACGGCATGAACAATTGCAGCAAAAAGCTGACCAGAACCATAACACAACATGTGTATAACCACAAGTAATAACTGCAGACACAGTATGGACTGGGACGGGTGCCCAGCATCCTCTACAGACTAAGAGAAAAGGATTTACCGGTAGGTATTAAAATCCTATTTTCTCATACGACCTAGAGGATGCTGGGGTCACATTAAGAACCATGGGGTTATACCAAAGCTCTTGAACGGGTGGAAGAGTGCGTATGACTCTGCAGCACCGAATGACCCAACTTGAGGTTATCATCGGCAAGGATGCAGTGGCGTTAATGTTTCCTGGTGTCAACCTGTATTATTTCAGTAGATATTGAAATGAGGATGCATCTTGCTGCCTTTCCAATGAAGCAAGTTTAATTTAGTAATAGGTGAAAAACCATCCCTACAAAGATGTTAATCAGATACTTGGCTTTGTGGACACTTTTCAGAGAACAAATTTGTTAGCATAAAAATAAAGCCAGAAAATGAAGAGCTGTTTAATCACTCAATTGGATTTTTTTGCCAGCATATTTCTTTTTCTCTGCAAACCACTGCTAAATTGTGCTTCCTAGCTGTTTTTATAAAATCACTGAATCAAATCTAACTCTGATTACATCAGAGAAGGCCAGGTACCCTACACCATAACAGGGGTTTTTGAAATTTTGACTTGTCTACTTAAAGATCACCAAAATCTGATAACAAGGTCAATTACATCCCTGGGTGGGATTGAACCACCAACTCTTTGGTTAATAACCAATCACACTAACCAATTGCGCCACAGAGACACTTTGCAAAAGTCCATACTGACAAAGGCTAATAAGCATTCATCTAGAACGTTTCCTAGAAAAACTTTTAAAAGTCAATAATCTGGAGAGTTTTTGTAAGATGTTTCTTCCATCAACCAACGAAGAAACACATTGTTACTTTCCCATGATGAGTGAGTGCTTCAAGATCTCTTGCACTTACATGTGCAGCAGAGTACTGTAATGAAAGCATGCTGGGTTCATAACCCAGAGGTAGGCAGATTGAAACTATCCTCTGCTATATGCATTTTTTTTTTGTTAATTAAAGTAATCCAAAACTGGGATTGATATTTTTTCTCTTTTATTTTTACTTAAAGTACAATAACTTTTACCATTTTAATATGTTTTAATAGTATATTGACAGTATTGTTTTCTTTCAAAAATCCACTTAATTTTCTATACCCGATTATTAAAATGGTAATTGACAAAAACAAACTACATTGTCACCAGAAGAGCAATACAAAATGTACAAGTGATATATTAAAATCATCTTTCCAGCTTGAATTTCAATGATGCATTGGGGCAACGATTTTGTGAGAAACATCTTCACCCTTAAATAAAGATTTTCTTAATTCCTTACCTGTGTGCTAATTAGATATCACCTTGTTTTCACATTAAACAGACTTCCACATGAGAAAGCAGCAAGGATGCAGTGGCGTTAATGTTTCCTGGTGTCAACCTGTATTATTTCAGTAGATATTGAAATGAGGATGCATCTTGCTGCCTTTCCAATGAAGCAAGTTTAATTTAGTAATAGGTGAAAAACCATCCCTACAAAGATGTTAATCCGATACTTGGCTTTGTGGACACTTTTCAGAGAACAAATTTGTTAGCATAAAAATAAAGCCAGAAAATGAAGAGCTGTTTAATCACTCAATTGGATTTTTCTGCCAGCATATTTCATTTTCTCTGCAACCCACTGCTAAATTGTGCTTCCTAGCTGTTTTTTGATAAAATCACTTAATCAAATCTAACTCTGATTACATCAGAGTAGGCCAGGTACCCTACACCATAAGAGGGGGTTTGAAATTTTGACTTGTCTACTTAAAGATCACCAAAATCTGATGACAAGGTCAATAACATCCCTGGGTGGGATTGAACCACCAACCCTTTGGTTAATAACCAAACACACTAACCGATTTCACCACAGAGACACTTTGCAAAAGTACATACTGACAAAGGCTAATAAGCATTCATCTAGAACAATTCCTAGAAAACTTTAAAAAGTCAATAATCTGGAGAGATTTTGTAAGATGTTTCTTCCATCAACCAATGAAGAAACGCATTGGTACTTTCCCATGATGAGTGAGTGCTTCAGGATCTCTTGCACTTACATGTGCAGCAGAGTACTGCAATGGAAGCATGCTGGGCCCATAACCCAGAGGTAGGCAGATTGAAACTATCCTCTGCTATATGCATTTTTTTTGTTAATTAAAGTAATCCAAAACTGGGATTGATATTTTTGCTCTTTTATTTTTACTTAAAGTACAATAACTTTTACCATTTTAATTTGTTTTAATAGTATATTGACAGTATTGTTTTCTTTCAAAAATCCACTTAATTTTCTTTACCCTATTATTAAAATGGTAATTGACAAAAACAAACTACATTGTCACCAGAAGAGCAATACAAAATGTACAAGTGATATATTAAAATCATCTTTCCAGCTTGAATTTCAATGATGCATTGGGGCAACGATTTTGTGAGAAACATCTTCACCCTTAAATAAAGATTTTCTTAATTCCTTACCTGTGTGCTAATTAGATATCACCTTGTTTTCACATTAAACAGACTTCCACATGAGAAAGCAGCAAGGATGCAGTGGCGTTAATGTTTCCTGGTGTCAACCTGTATTATTTCAGTAGATATTGAAATGAGGATGCATCTTGCTGCCTTTCCAATGAAGCAAGTTTAATTTAGTAATAGGTGAAAAACCATCCCTACAAAGATGTTAATCAGATACTTGGCTTTGTGGACACTTTTCAGAGAACAAATTTGTTAGCATAAAAATAAAGCCAGAAAATGAAGAGCTGTTTAATCACTCAATTGGATTTTTTTGCCAGCATATTTCTTTTTCTCTGCAAACCACTGCTAAATTGTGCTTCCTAGCTGTTTTTATAAAATCACTGAATCAAATCTAACTCTGATTACATCAGAGAAGGCCAGGTACCCTACACCATAACAGGGGTTTTTGAAATTTTGACTTGTCTACTTAAATATCACCAAAATCTGATCACAAGGTCAATTACGTCCCTGGGTGGGATTGAACCACCAACCTTTTGATTAATAGCTGAACACACTAACCGATTGCGCCACAGAGACACTTTGCAAAAAGAATATACTGACAAAGACTAATAAGCATTCATCTAGAACGTTTCCTAGAAAAACTTTAAAAAGTCAATAATCTGGAGAGTTTTTGTAAGATGTTTCTTCCAGCAACCAATGAAGAAACACATTGGTACTTTCGCATGATGAGTGAGTGCTTCAGGATCTCTTGCACTTACATGTGCAGCAGAGTACTGCAATGGAAGCATGCTGGGCCCATAACCCAGAGGTAGGCAGATTGAAACTATCCTTTGCTATATGCATTTTTTTTTGTTCATTAAAGTAATCCAAAACTGGGATTGATATTTTAGCTTTTATTTTTACTTAAAGTACAATAACTTTTACCATTTTAATTTGTTTTAATAGTATATTGACAGTATTGTTTTCTTTCAAAAATCCACTTAATTTTCTTTACCCTATTATTAAAATGGTAATTGACAAAAACAAACTACATTGTCACCAGAAGAGCAATACAAAATGTACAAGTGATATATTAAAATCATCTTTCCAGCTTGAATTTCAATGATGCATTGGGGCAATGATTTTGTGAGAAACATCTTTACCCTTAAATAAAGATTTTCTTAATTCCTTACCTGTGTGCTAATTAGATATCACCTTGTTTTCACATTAAACAGACTTCCACATGAGAAAGCAGCAAGGAAGCAGTGGCGTTAATGTTTCCTGGTGTCAACCTGTATTATTTCAGTAGATATTGAAATGAGGATGCATCTTGCTGCCTTTCCAATGAAGCAAGTTTAATTTAGTAATAGGTGAAAAACCATCCCTACAAATATGTTAATCAGATACTTGGCTTTTTGGACACTTTTCAGAGAACAAATTTGTTATCATAAAAATAAAGCCAGAAAATGAAGAGCTGTTTAATCACTCAATTGTATTTTTCTGCCAGCATTTTTCTTTTTCTCTGCAACCCACTGCTAAATTGTGCTTCCTAGCTGTTTTTTTATAAAATCACTTAATCAAATCTAACTCTGATTACATCAGAGAAGGCCAGGTACCCTACACTATAAGAGGGGGTTTGCAATTTTGACTTGTCTACTTAAATATCACCAAAATCTGATCACAAGGTCAATTACGTCCCTGGGTGGGATTGAACCACCAACCTTTTGATTAATAGCTGAACACACTAACCGATTGCGCCACAGAGACACTTTGCAAAAAGAATATACTGACAAAGACTAATAAGCATTCATCTAGAACGTTTCCTAGAAAAACTTTAAAAAGTCAATAATCTGGAGAGTTTTTGTAAGATGTTTCTTCCAGCAACCAATGAAGAAACACATTGGTACTTTCGCATGATGAGTGAGTGCTTCAGGATCTCTTGCACTTACATGTGCAGCAGAGTACTGCAATGGAAGCATGCTGGGCCCATAACCCAGAGGTAGGCAGATTGAAACTATCCTTTGCTATATGCATTTTTTTTTTGTTCATTAAAGTAATCCAAAACTGGGATTGATATTTTAGCTTTTATTTTTACTTAAAGTACAATAACTTTTACCATTTTAATTTGTTTTAATAGTATATTGACAGTATTGTTTTCTTTCAAAAATCCACTTAATTTTCTTTACCCTATTATTAAAATGGTAATTGACAAAAACAAACTACATTGTCACCAGAAGAGCAATACAAAATGTACAAGTGATATATTAAAATCATCTTTCCAGCTTGAATTTCAATGATGCATTGGGGCAATGATTTTGTGAGAAACATCTTTACCCTTAAATAAAGATTTTCTTAATTCCTTACCTGTGTGCTAATTAGATATCACCTTGTTTTCACATTAAACAGACTTCCACATGAGAAAGCAGCAAGGATGCAGTGGCGTTAATGTTTCCTGGTGTCAACCTGTATTATTTCAGTAGATATTGAAATGAGGATGCATCTTGCTGCCTTTCCAATGAAGCAAGTTTAATTTAGTAATAGGTGAAAAACCATCCCTACAAATATGTTAATCAGATACTTGGCTTTGTGGACACTTTTCAGAGAACAAATTAGTTAGCATAAAAATAAAGCCAGAAAATGAAGAGCTGTTTAATCACTCAATTGGATTTTTCTGCCAGCATATTTCTTTTTCTCTGCAACCCACTGCTAAATTGTGCTTCCTAGCTGTTTTTATAAAATCACTGAATCAAATCTAACTCTGATTACATCAGAGAAGGCCAGGTACCCTACACCATAACAGGGGGTTTGAAATTTTGACTTGTCTGCTTAAAGATCACCAAAATCTGATAACAAGGTCAATTAAGTCCCTGGGTGGGATTGAACCACCAACCTTTTGGTTAATAGCCTTACACACTAACTGATTGCGCCACAGCGACACTTTGCAAAAGTACTTACTGACAAAGGCTAATAAGCATTCATCTAGAACGATTCCTAGAAACATTTTAAAAAGTCAATAATGTGGAGAGTTTTTGTAAGATGTTTCTTCCATCAACCAATGAAGAAACACATTGGTACTTTCCCATGATGAGTGAGTGCTTCAGGATCTCTTGCACTTACATGTGCAGCAGAGTACTGTAATGGAAGCATGCTGGGTCCATAACCCAGAGGTAGGCAGATTGAAACTATCCTCTGCTATATGCATTTTTTTTTGTTCATTAAAGTAATCCAAAACTGGGATTGATATTTTAGCTTTTATTTTTACTTAAAGTACAATAACTTTTACCATTTTAATTTGTTTTAATAGTATATTGACAGTATTGTTTTCTTTCAAAAATCCAATTAATTTTCTTTACCCGATTATTAAAATGGTAACTGACAAAAACAAACTACATTGTCACCAGAAGAGCAATACAAAATGTACAAGTGATATATTAAAATCATCTTTCCAGCTTGAATTTCAATGATGCATTGGGGCAACGATTTTGTGAGAAACATCTTCACCCTTAAATAAAGATTTTCTTAATTCCTTACCTGTGTGCTAATTAGATATCACCTTGTTTTCACATTAAACAGACTTCCACATGAGAAAGCAGCAAGGATGCAGTGGCGTTAATGTTTCCTGGTGTCAACCTGTATTATTTCAGTAGATATTGAAATGAGGATGCATCTTGCTGCCTTTCCAATGAAGCAAGTTTAATTTAGTAATAGGTGAAAAACCATCCCTACAAAGGTGTTAATCAGAGACTTGGCTTTGTGGACACTTTTCAGAGAACAAATTTGTTATCATAAAAATAAAGCCAGAAAATGAAGAGCTGTTTAATCACTCAATTGTATTTTTCTGCCAGCATTTTTCTTTTTCTCTGCAACCCACTGCTAAATTGTGCTTCCTAGCTGTTTTTTTATAAAATCACTTAATCAAATCTAACTCTGATTACATCAGAGAAGGCCAGGTACCCTACACCATAAGAGGGGGTTTGCAATTTTGACTTGTCTACTTAAATATCACCAAAATCTGACCACAAGGTCAATTACGTCCCTGGGTGGGATTGAACCACCAACCTTTTGATTAATAGCTGAACACACTAACCGATTGCGCCACAGAGACACTTTGCAAAAAGAATATACTGACAAAGACTAATAAGCATTCATCTAGAACGTTTCCTAGAAAAACTTTAAAAAGTCAATAATCTGGAGAGTTTTTGTAAGATGTTTCTTCCAGCAACCAATGAAGAAACACATTGGTACTTTCGCATGATGAGTGAGGGCTTCAGGATCTCTTGCACTTACATGTGCAGCAGAGTACTGCAATGGAAGCATGCTGGGCCCATAACCCAGAGGTAGGCAGATTGAAACTATCCTCTGCTATATGCATTTTTTTTTTGTTCATTAAAGTAATCCAAAACTGGGATTGATATTTTAGCTTTTATTTTTACTTAAAGTACAATAACTTTTACCATTTTAATTTGTTTTAATAGTATATTGACAGTATTGTTTTCTTTCAAAAATCCACTTAATTTTCTTTACCCTATTATTAAAATGGTAATTGACAAAAACAAACTACATTGTCACCAGAAGAGCAATACAAAATGTACAAGTGATATATTAAAATCATCTTTCCAGCTTGAATTTCAATGATGCATTGGGGCAATGATTTTGTGAGAAACATCTTTACCCTTAAATAAAGATTTTCTTAATTCCTTACCTGTGTGCTAATTAGATATCACCTTGTTTTCACATTAAACAGACTTCCACATGAGAAAGCAGCAAGGATGCAGTGGCGTTAATGTTTCCTGGTGTCAACCTGTATTATTTCAGTAGATATTGAAATGAGGATGCATCTTGCTGCCTTTCCAATGAAGCAAGTTTAATTTAGTAATAGGTGAAAAACCATCCCTACAAATATGTTAATCAGATACTTGGCTTTGTGGACACTTTTCAGAGAACAAATTAGTTAGCATAAAAATAAAGCCAGAAAATGAAGAGCTGTTTAATCACTCAATTGGATTTTTCTGCCAGCATATTTCTTTTTCTCTGCAACCCACTGCTAAATTGTGCTTCCTAGCTGTTTTTATAAAATCACTGAATCAAATCTAACTCTGATTACATCAGAGAAGGCCAGGTACCCTACACCATAACAGGGGGTTTGAAATTTTGACTTGTCTGCTTAAAGATCACCAAAATCTGATAACAAGGTCAATTAAGTCCCTGGGTGGGATTGAACCACCAACCTTTTAGTTAATAGCCTTACACACTAACTGATTGCGCCACAGCGACACTTTGCAAAAGTACTTACTGACAAAGGCTAATAAGCATTCATCTAGAACGATTCCTAGAAACATTTTAAAAAGTCAATAATGTGGAGAGTTTTTGTAAGATGTTTCTTCCATCAACCAATGAAGAAACACATTGGTACTTTCCCATGATGAGTGAGTGCTTCAGGATCTCTTGCACTTACATGTGCAGCAGAGTACTGTAATGGAAGCATGCTGGGTCCATAACCCAGAGGTAGGCAGATTGAAACTATCCTCTGCTATATGCATTTTTTTTGTTCATTAAAGTAATCCAAAACTGGGATTGATATTTTAGCTTTTATTTTTACTTAAAGTACAATAACTTTTACCATTTTAATTTGTTTTAATAGTATATTGACAGTATTGTTTTCTTTCAAAAATCCAATTAATTTTCTTTACCCGATTATTAAAATGGTAACTGACAAAAACAAACTACATTGTCACCAGAAGAGCAATACAAAATGTACAAGTGATATATTAAAATCATCTTTCCAGCTTGAATTTCAATGATGCATTGGGGCAACGATTTTGTGAGAAACATCTTCACCCTTAAATAAAGATTTTCTTAATTCCTTACCTGTGTGCTAATTAGATATCACCTTGTTTTCACATTAAACAGACTTCCACATGAGAAAGCAGCAAGGATGCAGTGGCGTTAATGTTTCCTGGTGTCAACCTGTATTATTTCAGTAGATATTGAAATGAGGATGCATCTTGCTGCCTTTCCAATGAAGCAAGTTTAATTTAGTAATAGGTGAAAAACCATCCCTACAAAGGTGTTAATCAGAGACTTGGCTTTGTGGACACTTTTCAGAGAACAAATTTGTTAGCATAAAAATAAAGCCAGAAAATGAAGAGCTGTTTAATCACTCAATTGGATTTTTTTGATAGCATATTTCTTTTTCTCTGCAACCCATTGCTAAATTGTGCTTCCTAGCTGTTTTTATAAAATCACTGAATCAAATCTAACTCTGATTACATCAGAGAAGGCCAGGTACCCTACACCATAACAGGGGTTTTCGAAATTTTGACTTGTCTACTTAAAGATCAACAAAATCTGATAACAAGGTCAATTATGTCCCTGGGTGGGATTGAACCACCAACCTTTTGGTTAATAGCTGTACACACTAACTGATTGCGCCACAGCGACACTTTGAAAAAGTACATACTGACAAAGGCTAATAAGCATTCATCTAGAACGTTTCCTATAAAAACTTTAAATAGTCAATAATCTGGAGAGTTTTTGTAAGATGTTTCTTCCATCAACCAATGAAGAAACACATTGGTACTTTCCCATGATGAGTGAGTGCTTCAGGATCTCTTGCACTTACATGTGCAGCAGAGTACTGTTATGAAAGCATGCTGGGTCCATAACCCAGAGGTAGGCAGATTGAAACTATCCTCTGCTATATGCATTTTTTTTTTGTTAATTAAAGTAATCCAAAACTGGGATTGATATTTTTGCTCTTTTATTTTTACTTAAAGTACAATAACTTTTACCATTTTAATTTGTTTTAATAGTATATTGACAGTATTGTTTTCTTTCAAAAATCCAATTACTTTTCTTTACCCGATTATTAAAATGGTAATTGACAAAAACAAACTACATTGTCACCAGAAGAGCAATACAAAATGTACAAGTGATATATTAAAATCATCTTTCCAGCTTGAATTTCAATGATGCATTGGGGCAACGATTTTGTGAGAAACATCTTCACCCTTAAATAAAGATTTTCTTAATTCCTTACCTGTGTGCTAATTAGATATCACTTTGTTTTCACATTAAACAGACTTCCACATGAGAAAACAGCAAAGATGCAGTGGCGTTAATGTTTCCTGGTGTCAACCTGTATTATTTCCGTAGATATTGAAATGAGGATGCATCTTGCTGCCTTTCCAATGAAGCAAGTTTAATTTAGTAATAGGTGAAAAACCATCCCTACAAAGATGTTAATCAGATACTTGGCTTTGTGGACACTTTTCAGAGAACAAATTTGTTATCATAAAAATAAAGCCAGAAAATGAAGAGCTGTTTAATCACTCAATTGGATTTTTCTGCCAGCATTTTTCTTTTTCTCTGCAACCCACTGCTAAATTGTGCTTCCTAGCTGTTTTTTTTATAAAATCACTTAATCAAATCTAACTCTGATTACATCAGAGAAGGCCAGGTACCCTACACCATAAGAGGGGTTTTGCAATTTTGACTTGTCTACTTAAATATTACCAAAATCTGATCACAAGGTCAATTACGTCCCTGGGTGGGATTGAACCACCAACCTTCTGATTAATAGCTGAACACACTAACCGATTGCGCCACAGAGACACTTTGCAAAAAATACATACTGACAAAGACTAATAAGCATTCATCTAGAACGTTTCCTAGAAAAACTTTAAAAAGTCAATAATCTGGAGAGTTTTTGTAAGATGTTTCTTCCAGCAACCAATGAAGAAACACATTGGTACTTTCGCATGATGAGTGAGTGCTTCAGGATCTCTTGCACTTACATGTGCAGCAGAGTACTGCACTGGAAGCATGCTGGGCCCATAACCCAGAGGTAGGCAGATTGAAACTATCCTTTGCTATATGCATTTTTTTTTTGTTCATTAAAGTAATCCAAAACTGGGATTGATATTTTAGCTTTTATTTTTACTTAAAGTACAATAACTTTTACCATTTTAATTTGTTTTAATAGTATATTGACAGTATTGTTTTCTTTCAAAAATCCAATTAATTTTCTTTACCCGATTTTTAAAATGGTAATTGACAAAAACAAACTACATTGTCACCAGAAGAGCAATACAAAATGTACAAGTGATATATTAAAATCATCTTTCCAGCTTGAATTTCAATGATGCATTGGGGCAACGATTTTGTGAGAAACATCTTCACCCTTAAATAAAGATTTTCTTAATTCCTTACCTGTGTGCTAATTAGATATCACCTTGTTTTCACATTAAACAGACTTCCACATGAGAAAACAGCAAAGATGCAGTGGCGTTAATGTTTCCTGGTGTCAACCTGTATTATTTCCGTAGATATTGAAATGAGGATGCATCTTGCTGCCTTTCCAATGAAGCAAGTTTAATTTAGTAATAGGTGAAAAACCATCCCTACAAAAATGTTAATCAGATACTTGGCTTTGTGGACACTTTTCAGAGAACAAATTTGTTATCATAAAAATAAAGCCAGAAAATGAAGAGCTGTTTAATCACTCAATTGGATTTTTCTGCCAGCATTTTTCTTTTTCTCTGCAACCCACTGCTAAATTGTGCTTCCTAGCTTTTTTTTTATAAAATCACTTAATCAAATCTAACTCTGATTACATCAGAGAAGGCCAGGTACCCTACACCATAAGAGGGGGTTTGCAATTTTGACTTGTCTACTTAAATATCACCAAAATCTGATCACAAGGTCAATTATGTCCCTGGGTGGGATTGAACCACCAACTTTTTGATTAATAGCTGAACACACTAACCAATTGCGCCACAGAGACACTTTGCAAAAAGTACATACTGACAAAGACTAATAAGCATTCATCTAGAACGTTTCCTAAAAAAACTTTAAAAAGTCAATAATCTGGAGAGTTTTTGTAAGATGTTTCTTCCAGCAACCAACGAAGAAACACATTGGTACTTTCGCATGATGAGTGAGTGCTTCAGGATCTCTTGCACTTACATGTGCAGCAGAGTACTGCAATGGAAGCATGCTGGGCCCATAACCCAGAGGTAGGCAGATTGAAACTATCCTTTGCTATATGCATTTTTTTTTGTTCATTAAAGTAATCCAAAACTGGGATTGATATTTTAGCTTTTATTTTTACTTAAAGTACAATAACTTTTACCATTTTAATTTGTTTTAATAGTATATTGACAGTATTGTTTTCTTTCAAAAATCCAATTAATTTTCTTTACCCGATTATTAAAATGGTAATTGACAAAAACAAACTACATTGTCACCAGAAGAGCAATACAAAATGTACAAGTGATACATTAAAATCATCTTTCCAGCTTGAATTTCAATGATGCATTGGGGCAACGATTATGTGAGAAACATCTTCACCCTTAAATAAAGATTTTCTTAATTCCTTACCTGTGTGCTAATTAGATATCACCTTGTTTTCACATTAAACAGACTTCCACATGAGAAAGCAGCAAGGATACAGTGGCGTTAATGTTTCCTGGTGTCAACCTGTATTATTTCAGTAGATATTGAAATGAGGATGCATCTTGCTGCCTTTCCAATGAAGCAAGTTTAATTTAGTAATAGATGAAAAACCATCCCTACAAATATGTTAATCAGATACTTGGCTTTGTGGACACTTTTCAGAGAACAAATTAGTTAGCATAAAAATAAAGCCAGAAAATGAAGAGCTGTTTAATCACTCAATTGGATTTTTCTGCCAGCATATTTCTTTTTCTCTGCAACCCACTGCTAAATTGTGCTTCCTAGCTGTTTTTATAAAATCACTGAATCAAATCTAACTACATCAGAGAAGGACAGGTACCCTACACCATAACAGGGGGTTTGAAATTTTGACTTGTCTACTTAAAGATCACCAAAATCTGATAACAAGGTCAATTAAGTCCCTGGGTGGGATTGAACCACCAACCTTTTGGTTAATAGCCTTACACACTAACTGATTGCGCCACAGCGACACTTTGCAAAAGTACATACTGACAAAGGCTAATAAGCATTCATCTAGAACGATTCCTAGAAACATTTTAAAAAGTCAATAATGTGGAGAGTTTTTGTAAGATGTTTCTTCCATCAACCAATGAAGAAACACATTGGTACTTTCCCATGATGAGTGAGTGCTTCAGGATCTTTTGCACTTACATGTGCAGCAGAGTACTGTAATGGAAGCATGCTGGGTCCATAACCCAGAGGTAGGCAGATTGAAACTATCCTCTGCTATATGCATTTTTTTTTGTTAATTAACGTAATCCAAAACTGGGATTGATATTTTTGCTCTTTTATTTTTACTTAAAGTACAATAACTTTTACCATTTTAATTTGTTTTAATAGTATATTGACAGTATTGTTTTCTTTCAAAAATCCACTTAATTTTCTTTACCCGATTATTAAAATGGTAATTGACAAAAACAAACTACATTGTCACCAGAAGAGCAATACAAAATGTACAAGTGATATATTAAAATCATCTTTCCAGCTTGAATTTCAATGATGCATTGGGGCAACGATTTTGCGAGAAACATCTTCACCCTTAAATAAAGATTTTCTTAATTCCTTACCTGTGTGCTAATTAGATATCACCTTGTTTTCACATTAAACAGACTTCCACATGAGAAAACAGTAAAGATGCAGTGGCGTTAATGTTTCCTGGTGTCAACCTGTATTATTTCCGTAGATATTGAAATGAGGATGCATCTTGCTGCCTTTCCAATGAAGCAAGTTTAATTTAGTAATAGGTGAAAAACCATCCCTACAAAGATGTTAATCAGATACTTGGCTTTGTGGACACTTTTCAGAGAACAAATTTGTTATCATAAAAATAAAGCCAGAAAATGAAGAGCTGTTTAATCACTCAATTGGATTTTTCTGCCAGCATTATTCTTTTTCTCTGCAACCCACTGCTAAATTGTGCTTCCTAGCTGTTTTTTTATAAAATCACTTAATCAAATCTAACTCTGATTACATCAGAGAAGGCCAGGTACCCTACACCATAACAGGGGGTTTGCAATTTTGACTTGTCTACTTAAATATCACCAAAATCTGATCACAAGGTCAATTATGTCCCTGGGAGGGATTGAACCACCAACCTTTTGATTAATAGCTGAACACACTAACCGATTGCGCCACAGAGACACTTTGCAAAAAGTACATACTGACAAAGACTAATAAGCATTCATCTAGAACGTTTCCTAGAAAAACTTTAAAAAATCAATAATCTGGAGAGTTTTTGTAAGATGTTTCTTCCAGCAACCAATGAAGAAACACATTGGTACTTTCGCATGATGAGTGAGTGCTTCAGGATCTCTTGCACTTACATGTGCAGCAGAGTACTGCAATGAAAGCATGCTGGGCCCATAACCCAGAGGTAGGCAGATTGAAACTATCCTTTGCTATATGCATTTTTTTTTTGTTCATTAAAGTAATCCAAAACTGGGATTGATATTTTAGCTTTTATTTTTACTTAAAGTACAATAACTTTTACCATTTTAATTTGTTTTAATAGTATATTGACAGTATTGTTTTCTTTCAAAAATCCACTTAATTTTCTTTACCCTATTATTAAAATGGTAATTGACAAAAACAAACTACATTGTCACCAGAAGAGCAATACAAAATGTACAAGTGATATATTAAAATCATCTTTCCAGCTTGAATTTCAATGATGCATTGGGGCAACGATTTTGTGAGAAACATCTTCACCCTTAAATAAAGATTTTCTTAATTCCTTACCTGTGTGCTAATTAGATATCACCTTGTTTTCACATTAAACAGACTTCCACATGAGAAAGCAGCAAGGATGCAGTGGCGTTAATGTTTCCTGGTGTCAACCTGTATTATTTCAGTAGATATTGAAATGAGGATGCATCTTGCTGCCTTTCCAATGAAGCAAGTTTAATTTAGTAATAGGTGAAAAACCATCCCTACAAATATGTTAATCAGATACTTGGCTTTGTGGACACTTTTCAGAGAACAAATTAGTTAGCATAAAAATAAAGCCAGAAAATGAAGAGCTGTTTAATCACTCAATTGGATTTTTCTGCCAGCATATTTCTTTTTCTCTGCAACCCACTGCTAAATTGTGCTTCCTAGCTGTTTTTATAAAATCACTGAATCAAATCTAACTCTGATTACATCAGAGAAGGCCAGGTACCCTACACCATAACAGGGGGTTTGAAATTTTGACTTGTCTACTTAAAGATCACCAAAATCTGATAACAAGATCAATTAAGTCCCTGGGTGGGATTGAACCACCAACTTTTTGGTTAATAGCCTTACACACTAACTGATTGCGCCACAGTGACACTTTGCAAAAGTACTTACTGACAAAGGCTAATAAGCATTCATCTAGAACGATTCCTAGAAACATTTTAAAAAGTCAATAATGTGGAGAGTTTTTGTAAGATGTTTCTTCCATCAACCAATGAAGAAACACATTGGTACTTTCCCATGATGAGTGAGTGCTTCAGGATCTCTTGCACTTACATGTGCAGCAGAGTACTGTAATGGAAGCATGCTGGGTCCATAACCCAGAGGTAGGCAGATTGAAACTATCCTCTGCTATATGCATTTTTTTTTGTTAATTAAAGTAATCCAAAACTGGGATTGATATTTTTGCTCTTTTATTTTTACTTAAAGTACATTAACTTTTACCATTTTAATTTGTTTTAATAGTATATTGACAGTATTGTTTTCTTTCAAAAATCCAATTAATTTTCTTTACCCGATTATTAAAATGGTAATTGACAAAAGCAAACTACATTGTCACCAGAAGAGCAATACAAAATGTACAAGTGATATATTAAAATCATCTTTCCAGCTTGAATTTCAATGATGCATTGGGGCAACGATTTTGTGAGAAACATCTTCACCCTTAAATAAAGATTTTCTTAATTCCTTACCTGTGTGCTAATTAGATATCACCTTGTTTTCACATTAAACAGACTTCCACATGAGAAAGCAGCAAGGATGCAGTGGCGTTAATGTTTCCTGGTGTCAACCTGTATTATTTCAGTAGATATTGAAATGAGGATGCATCTTGCTGCCTTTCCAATGAAGCAAGTTTAATTTAGTAATAGGTGAAAAACCATCCCTACAAAGATGTTAATTAGATACTTGGCTTTGTGGACACTTTTCAGAGAACAAATTTGTTAGCATAAAAATAAAGCCAGAAAATGAAGAGCTGTTTAATCACTCAATTGGATTTTTTTGCCAGCATATTTCTTTTTCTCTGCAACCCACTGCTAAATTGTGCTTCCTAGCTGTTTTTATAAAATCACTGAATCAAATCTAACTCTGATTACATCAGAGAAGGCCAGGTACCCTACACCATAACAGGGGTTTTCGAAATTTTGACTTGTCTACTTAAAGATCAACAAAATCTGATAACAAGGTCAATTACGTCCCTGGGTGGGATTGAACCACCAACCTTTTGGTTAATAGCCGTACACACTAACTGATTGCGCCACAGCGACACTTTGCAAAAGTACTTACTGACAAAGGCTAATAAGCATTCATCTAGAATGTTTCCTAGAAAAACTTTAAAAAGTCAATAATCTGGAGAGTTTTTGTAAGATGTTTCTTCCATCAACCAACGAAGAAACACATTGGTACTTTCCCATGATGAGTGAGTGCTTCAGGATCTCTTGCACTTACATGTGCAGCAGAGTACTGCATTGGAAACATGCTGGGCCCATAACCCAGAGGTAGGCAGAATGAAACTATCCTCTGCTATATGCATTTTTTATTGTTAATTAAAGTAATCCAAAACTGGGATTGATATTTTTGCTCTTTTATTTTTACTTAAAGTACAATAACTTTTACCATTTTAATTTGTTTTAATAGTATATTGACAGTATTGTTTTCTTTCAAAAATCCACTTAATTTTCTTTACCCTATTATTATAATGGTAATTGACAAAAACAAACTACATTGTCACCAGAAGAGCAATACAAAATGTACAAGTGATATATTAAAATCATCTTTCCAGCTTGAATTTCAATGATGCATTGGGGCAACGATTTTGTGAGAAACATTTTCACCCTTAAATAAAGATTTTCTTTAATTCCTTACCTGTGTGCTAATTAGATATCACCTTGTTTTCACATTAAACAGACTTCCACATGAGAAAACAGCAAAGATGCAGTGGCGTTAATGTTTCCTGGTGTCAACCTGTATTATTTCCGTAGATATTGAAATGAGGATGCATCTTGCTGCCTTTCCAATGAAGCAAGTTTAATTTAGTAATAGGTTAAAAACCATCCCTACAAAGATGTTAATCAGACACTTGGCTTTGTGGACACTTTTCAGAGAACAAATTAGTTAGCATAAAAATAAAGCCAGAAAATGAAGAGCTGTTTAATCACTCAATTGGATTTTTCTGCCAGCATATTTCTTTTTCTCTGCAACCCACTGCTAAATTGTGCTTCCTAGCTGTTTTTTTTATAAAATCACTTAATCAAATCTAACTCTGATTACATCAGAGAAGGCCAGGTACCCTACACCATAAGAGGGGGTTTGAAATTTTGACTTGTCTACTTAAAGATCACCAAAATCTGATAACAAGGTCAATTACATCCCTGGGTGGTATTGAACCACCAACCCTTTGATTAATAACCAAACACACTAACCGATTGCGCCACAGAGACACTTTGCAAACTTACATACTGACAAAGGCTAATAAGCATTCATCTAGAACGTTTCCTAGAAAAACTTTAAAAAGTCAATAATCTGGAGAGTTTTTGTAAAATGTTTCTTCCATCAACCAACGAAGAA
Source organism: Pseudophryne corroboree (assembly GCF_028390025.1). Lineage (NCBI taxonomy): Eukaryota > Metazoa > Chordata > Amphibia > Anura > Myobatrachidae > Pseudophryne > Pseudophryne corroboree. The sequence continues at coordinate 64,439 of NW_026970402.1, read as the reverse complement.
ACACATTGGTACTTTCCCATGATGAGTGAGTGCTTCAGGATCTCTTGCACTTACATGTGCAGCAGAGTACTGCATTGGAAACATGCTGGGCCCATAACCCAGAGGTAGGCAGATTGAAACTATCCTCTGCTATATGCATTTTTTATTGTTAATTAAAGTAATCCAAAACTGGGATTGATATTTTTGCTCTTTTATTTTTACTTAAAGTACAATAACTTTTACCATTTTAATTTGTTTTAATAGTATATTGACAGTATTGTTTTCTTTCAAAAATCCACTTAATTTTCTTTACCCTATTATTATAATGGTAATTGACAAAAACAAACTACATTGTCACCAGAAGAGCAATACAAAATGTACAAGTGATATATTAAAATCATCTTTCCAGCTTGAATTTCAATGATGCATTGGGGCAACGATTTTGTGAGAAACACCTTCACCCTTAAATAAAGATTTTCTTAATTCCTTACCTGTGTGCTAATTAGATATCACCTTGTTTTCACATTAAACAGACTTCCACATGCGAAAGCAGCAAGGATGCAGTGGCGTTAATGTTTCCTGGTGTCAACCTGTATTATTTCAGTAGACATTGAAATGAGGATGCATCTTGCTGCCTTTCCAATGAAGCAAGTTTAATTTAGTAATAGGTGAAAAACCATCCCTACAAAGATGTTAATCAGAGACTTGGCTTTGTGGACACTTTTCAGAGAACAAATTTGTTAGCATAAAAATAAAGCCAGAAAATGAAGAGCTGTTTAATCACTCAATTGGATTTTTTTGCCAGCATATTTCTTTTTCTCTGCAACTCACTGCTAAATTGTGCTTCCTAGCTGTTTTTATAAAATCACTAAATCAAATCTAACTCTGATTACATCAGAGAAGGCCAGGTACCCTACACCATAACAGGGGGTTTGAAATTTTGACTTGTCTACTTAAAGATCAACAAAATCTGATAACAAGGTCAATTAAGTCCCTGGGTGGGATTGAACCACCAACCTTTTGGTTAATAGCCTCACACACTAACTGATTGCGCCACAGCGACACTTTGCAAAAGTACTTACTGACAAAGACTAATACGCATTCATCTAGAACGATTCCTAGAAACATTTTAAAAAGTCAATAATGTGGAGAGTTTTTGTAAGATGTTTCTTCCATCAACCAATGAAGAAACACATTGGTACTTTCCCATGATGAGTGAGTGCTTCAGGATCTCTTGCACTTACATGTGCAGCAGAGTACTGTAATGGAAGCATGCTGGGTCCATAACCCAGAGGTAGGCAGATTGAAACTATCCTCTGCTATATGCATTTTTTTTGTTAATTAAAGTAATCCAAAACTGGGATTGATATTTTTGCTCTTTTATTTTTACTTAAAGTACAATAACTTTTACCATTTTAATTTGTTTTAATAGTATATTGACAGTATTGTTTTCTTTCAAAAATCCAATTAATTTTCTTTACCCGATTATTAAAATGGTAATTGACAAAAGCAAACTACATTGTCACCAGAAGAGCAATACAAAATGTACAAGTGATATATTAAAATCATCTTTCCAGCTTGAATTTCAATGATGCATTGGGGCAACGATTTTGTGAGAAAAATCTTCACCCTTAAATAAAGATTTTCTTAATTCCTTACCTGTGTGCTAATTAGATATCACCTTGTTTTCACATTAAACAGACTTCCACATGAGAAAGCAGCAAGGATGCAGTGGCGTTAATGTTTCCTGGTGTCAACCTGTATTATTTCAGTAGATATTGAAATGAGGATGCATCTTGCTGCCTTTCCAATGAAGCAAGTTTAATTTAGTAATAGGTGAAAAACCATCCCTACAAAGATGTTAATCAGATACTTGGCTTTGTGGACACTTTTCAGAGAACAAATTTGTTAGCATAAAAATAAAGCCAGAAAATGAAGAGCTGTTTAATCACTCAATTGGATTTTTTTGCCAGCATATTTCTTTTTCTCTGCAACCCACTGCTAAATTGTGCTTCCTAGCTGTTTTTATAAAATCACTGAATCAAATCTAACTCTGATTACATCAGAGAAGGCCAGGTACCCTACACCATAACAGGGGTTTTCGAAATTTTGACTTGTCTACTTAAAGATCAACAAAATCTGATAACAAGGTCAATTATGTCCCTGGGTGGGGTTGAACCACCAACCTTTTGGTTAATAGCCATACACACTAACTGATTGAGCCACAGCGACACTTTGCAAAAGTACTTACTGACAAAGGCTAATAAGCATTCATCTAGAACGTTTCCTATAAAAACTTTAAATAGTCAATAATCTGGAGAGTTTTTGTAAGATGTTTCTTCCATCAACCAATGAAGAAACACATTGGTACTTTCCCATGATGAGTGAGTGCTTCAGGATCTCTTGCACTTACATGTGCAGCAGAGTACTGTAATGGAAGCATGCTGGGTTCATAACCCAGAGGTAGGCAGATTGAAACTATCCTCTGCTATATGCATTTTTTTTGTTAATTAAAGTAATCCAAAACTGGGATTGATATTTGTGCTCTTTTATTTTTACTTAAAGTACAATAACTTTTACCATTTTAATTTGTTTTAATAGTATATTGACAGTATTGTTTTCTTTCAAAAATCCAATTAATTTTCTTTACCCGATTATTAAAATGGTAATTGACAAAAACAAACTACATTGTCACCAGAAGAGCAATACAAAATGTACAAGTGATATATTAAAATCATCTTTCCAGCTTGAATTTCAATGATGCATTGGGGCAACGATTTTGTGAGAAACATCTTCACCCTTAAATAAAGATTTTCTTAATTCCTTACCTGTGTGCTAATTAGATATCACCTTGTTTTCACATTAAACAGACTTCCACATGAGAAAACAGCAAAGATGCAGTGGCGTTAATGTTTCCTGGTGTCAACCTGTATTATTTCCGTAGATATTGAAATGAGGATGCATCTTGCTGCCTTTCCAATGAAGCAAGTTTAATTTAGTAATAGGTGAAAAACCATCCCTACAAAGATGTTAATCAGACACTTGGCTTTGTGGACACTTTTCAGAGAACAAATTAGTTAGCATAAAAATAAAGCCAGAAAATGAAGAGCAGTTTAATCACTCAATTGGATTTTTCTGCCAGCATATTTCTTTTTCTCTGCAACCCACTGCTAAATTGTGCTTCCTAGCTGTTTTTTTATAAAATCACTTAATCAAATCTAACTCTGATTACATCAGAGAAGGCCAGGTACCCTACACCATAACAGGGGGTTTGAAATTTTGACTAGTCTACTTAAAGATCACCAAAATCTGATAACAAGGTCAATTACATCCCTGGGTGGGATTGAACCACCAACCCTTTGATTAATAACCAAACACACTAACCGATTGCGCCACAGAGACACTTTGCAAACTTACATACTGACAAAGGCTAATAAGCATTCATCTAGAACGTTTCCTAGAAAAACTTTAAAAAGTCAATAATCTGGAGAGTTTTTGTAAGATGTTTCTTCCATCAACCAACGAAGAAACACATTGGTACTTTCCCATGATGAGTGAGTGCTTCAGGATCTCTTGCACTTACATGTGCAGCAGAGTACTGCATTGGAAACATGCTGGGCCCATAACCCAGAGGTAGGCAGATTGAAACTATCCTCTGCTATATGCATTTTTTATTGTTAATTAAAGTAATCCAAAACTGGGATTGATATTTTTGCTCTTTTATTTTTACTTTAAAGTACAATAACTTTTACCATTTTAATTTGTTTTAATAGTATATTGACAGTATTGTTTTCTTTCAAAAATCCACTTAATTTTCTTTACCCTATTTTTATAATGGTAATTGACAAAAACAAACTACATTGTCACCAGAAGAGCAATACAAAATGTACAAGTGATATATTAAAATCATCTTTCCAGCTTGAATTTCAATGATGCATTGGGGCAACGATTTTGTGAGAAACATCTTCACCCTTAAATAAAGATTTTCTTAATTCCTTACCTGTGTGCTAATTAGATATCACCTTGTTTTCACATTAAACAGACTTCCACATGCGAAAGCAGCAAGGATGCAGTGGCGTTAATGTTTCCTGGTGTCAACCTGTATTATTTCAGTAGACATTGAAATGAGGATGCATCTTGCTGCCTTTCCAATGAAGCAAGTTTAATTTAGTAATAGGTGAAAAACCATCCCTACAAAGGTGTTAATCAGAGACTTGGCTTTGTGGACACTTTTCAGAGAACAAATTTGTTAGCATAAAAATAAAGCCAGAAAATGAAGAGCTGTTTAATCACTCAATTGGATTTTTTTGCCAGCATATTTCTTTTTCTCTGCAACTCACTGCTAAATTGTGCTTCCTAGCTGTTTTTATAAAATCACTGAATCAAATCTAACTCTGATTACATCAGAGAAGGCCAGGTACCCTACACCATAACAGGGGGTTTGAAATTTTGACTTGTCTACTTAAAGATCACCAAAATCTGATAACAAGGTCAATTACGTCCCTGGGTGGGATTGAACCACCAACCTTTTGGTTAATAACCATACACACAGACTGATTGCGCCACAGCGACACTTTGCAAAAGTACATACTGACAAATGCTAATAAGCATTCATCTAGAACGTTTCCTAGAAACATTTTAAAAAGTCAATAATGTGGAGAGTTTTTGTAAGATGTTTCTTCCATCAACCAATGAAGAAACACATTGGAACTTTCCCATGATAAGTGAGTGCTTCAGGACCTCTTGCACTTACATGTGCAGCAGAGTACTGTAATGGAAGCATGCTGGGTCCATAACCCAGAGGTAGGCAGATTGAAACTATCCTCTGCTATATGCATTTTTTTTTTGTTAATTAAAGTAATCCAAAACTGGGATTGATATTTTTGCTCTTTTATTTTTACTTAAAGTACAATAACTTTTACCATTTTAATTTGTTTTAATAGTATATTGACAGTATTGTTTTCTTTCAAAAATCCAATTAATTTTCTTTACCCGATTATTAAAATGGTAATTGACAAAAACAAACTACATTGTCACCAGAAGAGCAATACAAAATGTACAAGTGATATATTAAAATCATCTTTCCAGCTTGAATTTCAATGATGCATTGGGGCAACGATTTTGTGAGAAACATCTTCACCCTTTAATAAAGATTTTCTTAATTCCTTACCTGTGTGCTAATTAGATATCACCTTGTTTTCACATTAAACAGACTTCCACATGAGAAAGCAGCAAGGATGCAGTGGCGTTAATGTTTCCTGGTGTCAACCTGTATTATTTCAGTAGATATTGAAATGAGGATGCATCTTGCTGCCTTTCCAATGAAGCAAGTTTAATTTAGTAATAGGTGAAAAACCATCCAAGAGCTGTTTAATCACTCAATTGGATTTTTTTGCCAGCATATTTCTTTTTCTCTGCAACCCACTGCTAAATTGTGCTTCCTAGCTGTTTTTATAAAATCACTGAATCAAATCTAACTCTGATTACATCAGAGAAGTCTAAATACCTAACACCATAACAGGGGGTTTGAAATTTTGACTTGTCTACTTAAAGATCACCAAAATCTGATAACAAAGTCAATTACATCCCTGGGTGGGATTGAACCACCAACCTTTTGGTTAATAGCCATACACACTAACTGATTGCGCCACAGCGACACTTTGCAAAATTACATACTGACAAAGGCTAATAAACAATCATCTAGAACGTTTCCTAGAAAAACTTTAAAAAGTCAATAATCTGGAGTGTTTTTGTAAGATGTTTCTGCCATCAACCAATGAAGAAACACATTGGTACTTTCCCATGATGAGTGAGTGCTTCAGGATCTCTTGCACTTACATGTGCAGCAGAGTACTGCAATGGAAGCATGCTGGGCCCATAACCCAGAGGTAGAAAGATTGAAACTATCCTCTGCTATATGCATTTTTTTTGTTAATTAAAGTAATCCAAAACTGGGATTGATATTTTTGCTCTTTTATTTTTACTTAAAGTACAATAACTTTTACCATTTTAATTTGTTTTAATAGTATATTGACAGTATTGTTTTCTTTCAAAAATTCACTTAATTTTCTTTTCTGTGTGCTAATTAGATATCACCTTGTTTTCACATTAAATAGACTTCCACATGAGAAAGCAGCAAGGATGCAGTGGCGTTAATGTTTCCTGGTGGTAGTGGGGTACTGTGTTTGTGCTTTCCTCTGGTCAGCTCTGGTAAAAGTCAGATTTCTTTGTCTCAGATCTTCCTCTAGCCTTGTTCTTCTTTCGAGAGTTCCCTTGTGCTGCCTCAGTTGGATCTCCTTCACTTGACAGGGGGGTACCCGAGCAGCGACCCTCCCCAGCACTAGCCCAACTCCTACTTACCTGCCAGGTGAGATACTATGATCAGGAAGGTGCTTCTCCCAGGGAAAGGCTCACCCATTGCACTCTGGGTGTGCTGCTCCTGGGATTTCCCCAAATGTGGGAAACTTGACTGCATAATTTGTGTTTCCCCTGGTCGGCTCTCGTATAATTCAGATCTCTTTGTCTCAGGTCTCTCTCCAGCCTAGTTTGCTGTCTGTTTCCACTTCTCTTTTCTTAAACCGCTCCCTTCTATTCCCTTGTGCACCTTAATTAAATCTAACTCTGATTACGTCAGAGAAGGCCAGGTACCCTACACCATAAGAGGGGGTTTGAAATTTTGACTTGTCTACTTAAAGATCACCAAAATCTGATCACAAGGTCAATTACATCACTGGGTGGGAACCTTTTGGTTAATAGCCCATGTAAGTGCAAGAGATCCTGAAGCACTCACTCATCATGGGAATGTACCAATGTGTTTCTTACAAAAATTCTCCAGATTATTGACTTTTTAAAGTTTTTCTAGGAAACGTTCTAGATGAATGCTTATTAGCTTTTGTCAGTATGTACTTTTGCAAAGTGTCGCTGTGGCGCAATCAGTTAGTGTGTATGGCTATTAACCTAAAGGTTGGTGATTCAATCCCACCCAGGGACGTAATAGACCTTGTTATCAGATTTTGGTGATCTTTAAGTAGACAAGTCAAAATTTCAAACCCCCTCTTATGGTGTAGGGTACCCGGCCTTCTCTGATGTAATCAGAATTAGATTTGATTAAGTGATTTTATAAAAAACAGCTAGGAAGCACAATTTAGCAGTGGGTTGCAGAGAAAAAAAATTATGCTGGCAGAAAAGTCCAATTGAGTGATTAAACAGCTCTTCATTTTCTGATTTTATGTTTATGCTAACAAATTTGCTCTCTGAAAAGTGTCCACAAAGCCAAGTCTCTGATTAACACCTTTGTAGGAATGGTTTTTCACCTATTACTGAATTAAACTTGCTTCATTGGAAAGGCAGCAAGATGCATCCTCATTTCAATGTCTACTGAAATAATACAGGTTGACACCAGGAAACATAAACGTCACTGCATCCTTGCTGCTTCCTCATGGGGAAGTCTGTTTAATGTGAAAACAAGGTGATATCTAATCAGCACACAGGTAAGGAATTAAGAAAATCTTTCTTTATGGGTGAAGATGTTTCTCACAAAATTGTTGCACCAAGGCATCATTGAAATTCAAGCTGGAAAGATGATTTTAATATATCACTTGTACATTTTGTACTGCTCTTCTGGTGACAATGTAGATTGTTTTTGTCAATTACCATTTTAATAATCGGGTAAAGAAAATTAATTGGATTTTTGAAAGAAAACAATACTGTCAATATACTATTAAAACAAATTAAAATGGTAAAAGTTATTGTACTTTAAGTAAAAATAAAAGAGCAAAAATATCAATCCCAGTTTTGGATTACTTTAATTAATAAAAACAATGCATATAGCAGAGGATAGTTTCAATCTGCCTACCTCTGGGTTATGGACCCAGCATGCTTCCATTACAGTACTCTGCTGCACATGTAAGTGCAAGAGATCCTGAAGCACTCACTCATCATAGGAAAGTACCAATGTGTTTCTTCATTGGTTGATGGAAGAAACATCTTACAAAAACTCTCCACATTATTGACTTTTTAAAATGTTTCTAGGAAACGTTCTAGATGAATGCTTATTAGCCTTTGTCAGTATGTACTTTTGAAAAGTGTCGCTGTGGCGCAATCAGTTAGTGTGTAAGGCTATTAACCAAAAGGTTGGTGGTTCTATCCCACCCAGGGACGTAATTGACCTTGTTATCAGATTTCGGTGATCTTTAAGTAGACAAGTCAAAATTTCAAACCCCCTCTTATGGTGTAGGGTACCTGGCCTTCTCTGATGTAATCAGAGTTAGATTTGATTAAGTGATTTTATAAAAAAAACAGCTAGGAAGCACAATTTAGCAGTGGGTTGCAGAGAAAAAGAAAAATGCTGGCAGAAAAATCCAATTGAGTGATTAAACAGCTCTTCATTTTCTGGCTTTATTTTTATGCTAACAAATTTGTTCTCTGAAAAGTGTCCACAAAGCCAAGTCTCTGATTAACACCTTTGTAGGGATGGTTTTTAACCTATTACTAAATTAAACTTGCTTCATTGGAAAGGCAGCAAGATGCATCCTCATTTCAATGTCTACTGAAATAATACAGGTTGACACCAGGAAACATTAACGCCACTGCATCCTTGCTGCTTTCTCATGTGAAAGTCTGTTTAATGTGAAAACAAGGTGATATCTAATTAGCACACAGGTAGGGAATTAAGAAAATCTTTATTTAAGGGTGAAGATGTTTCTCACAAAATCGTTACCTCAATGCATCATTGAAATTCAAGCTGAAAAGATGATTTTAATATATCACTTGTACATTTTGTATTGCTCTTCTGGTGACAATGTAGTTTGTTTTTGTCAATTACCATTTTAATAATAGGGTAAAGAAAATTAAGTGGATTTTTGAAAGAAAACAATACTGTCAATATACTATTAAAACAAATTAAAACAGTAAAAGTTATTGTACTTTAAGTAAAAATAAAAGAGCCAAAATATCAATCCCAGTTTTGGATTACTTTAATTAACAAAAAAAATGCATATAGCAGAGGACAGTTGCAATCTGCCTACCTCTGGGTTATAGGCCCAGCATGCTTCCATTGTAGTCCTTTGCTGCACATGTAAGTGCAAGAGATCCTGAAGCACTCACTCATCATGGGAAAGTACCAATGTGTTTCTTCATTGGTTGATGGAAGGAACATCTTACAAAAACTCTCCAGATTATTGACTTTTTAAAGTTTTTCTAGGAAACGTTCTAGATGAATGCTTATTAACCTTTGTCAGTATGTACTTTTGCAAAGTGTCTCTGAGGCGCAAACAGTTAGCGTGTTCAGTTGTTAACCAAAAGGTTGGTGGTTCAATCCCACCTAGGGACGTAATTGACCTCGTTATCAGATTTTGGTGATCTTTAAGTAGACAAGTAAAAATTTCAAACCACCTCTTATGGTGTAGGGTACCTGGCCTTCTCTGATGTAATCAGAGTTAGATTTGATTAAGTGATTTTATAAAAAAAACAGCCACGAAGCACAATTTAGCAGTGGGTTGCAGAGAAAAAGAAATATGCTGGCAGAAAAATCCAATTGAGTGATTAAACAGCTCTTCATTTTCTGGCTTTATTTTTATGCTAACAAATTTGTGCTCTGAAAAGTGTCCACAAAGCCAAGTATCTGATTAACACCTTTGTAGGGATGGTTTTTCACCTATTATTAAATTAAACTTGCTTCATTGGAAAGGCAGCAAGTGATGTCATCCAAGCAGTGGGTCAAAGTTGGCTTCAAACCTCGTCTGCTTATGAAAAGAGAAAAGGGGTATGCAGGGCATGGCGGCCTTTTGCGGTGCTTGGATGACCCCTAGTTCGCATTAAATAATGCAGTCGAGTTTCCCACATTTGGGGAAATCACAGGGGTCAGCATACCCAGAATGCAATGAATGAACCGCACCCTGGGAGAACAGTCTTCATGACCATGGTATCTCCTATGCAAAATAAGTATGATTTGGGATAGGGCTGGGGAGGGCCGCTGCTCAGGCACATCTCTGTCAAGTAAAGGAGATTCAACTGAGGCAGCACAAGGGAACTCTCATCTGGGGACAACAACTGCAGGGAGAACACATATTTTCAGATGAACATGGGAGGGCAGAAGGCTGCCTAATACTGAAGCACCCCCAAACAACAAACCAAATGCAACAACTAGTGCAAGCATTCCTGGGGGAAGGCCTGCAGCAGATGGATTTGCATATGGCGATGTCATCCAAGCAGTGGGTCAAAGTTGGCTTCAACCCTCGTCTGCATATGAAAAGAGAAAAGGGGCGTGCAGGGCATGGCGGCCTTTTGCGGCACTTGGATGACCCCTAGTTTGCATTAAACACCTCCACCCTCCGTCGGTGTGGGGCTCATGTTGGCTATGCCCCAGCCCCTGAAGCATTCAAGCTGATTTCTTGCAGCAGCTGGGCACTGTAACAGCTCCAGAGCTGCTCTGTAAGGCAAGTAAAAGGGTGTGGGCCCTGCAGCACTACCTGTAGTTCGCATTGTGCGAGACCCCTAGTTCGCATTAAACACCCCCACCCTCCTTCGGTGTGGGGCTCATGTTGGCCATGCCCCAGCCCCTGAAGCATTCACGCTGATTTCTTGCAGCAGCTGGGCACTGTAACAGCTCAAGAGCTGCTCTGTAAGGCAAGTAAAAGGGTGTGGGCCCTGCAGCACTACCTGTAGTTTGCATTGTGCATTGGAAGGCACAAAGTAAGCAGACGGGAGGAGAAGTCAGGATAGTGCACAAGGGTATAGACGGGAGGGGCTCAAGAAAAAAGAAGTGGAAACAGACAGCAAACTAGGCTTCCAATGCACAATGCAAACTACAGGTAGTGCTGCAGGGCCCACACCCTTTTACTTGCCTTACAGAGCAGCTCTGGAGCTGTTTAATCACTCAATTGGATTTTTCTGCCAGCATAATTTTTCTCTTACGTCCTAGAGGATGCTGGGGACTCCGTAAGGACCATGGGGGATAGACGGGCTCCGCAGGAGACATGGGCACTTAAAGAAAGACTTTAGATCTGGGTGTGCACTGGCTCCTCCCTCTATGCCCCTCCTCCAGACCTCAGTTTACTACTGTGCCCAGAGGAGACTGGGTGCTTTTCAGGGAGCTCTCCTGAGTTTCCTGACAGAAAGTATATTTGTTAGATTTTTTTATTTTCAGGGAGCCTGCTGGCAACAGACTCCCTGCATCGAGGGGCGGAGGGGAGAGATGCACACCTACTTCTGTGAGTTGATAGGCTCTGCTTCTTAGGCTACTGTACAGCATTAGCTCCAGAGGGATCGGTACGCAGGTCTCACCCTCGCCGTCCATCCCAGAGCCGCGCCGCCGTCCCCCTCGCAGAGCCGGAAGATAGAAGCCGGGTGAGTATGAGAAGAAAAGAAGACTTCAGAGGCGGCGGAAGACTTCATGATCTTCACTGAGGTAACGCACAGCAGTAAAGCTGTGCTCCATTGCTCCCATACACCTCACACACGGCAGTCAGTGTAAGGGTGAAGGGCTCAGGGGGGACGCCCTGGGCAGCAATATAGACCTCTCTTTGGCAAAATAAATATATATGCAGCTAGGCACTGTATATATATATATAAGAGCCCCCGCCATTTTTTTACTATATTTGAGCGGGACAGAAGCCCGTCGCTGAGGGGGTGGGGCTTCTCCCTCAGCACTCACCAGCACCATTTTCTCCACAGCACCGCTGAGGGGAAGCTCCACGGACTCTCCCCTGCTTATACCACGGTAGAAAGAGGGTCTTAAAGAAGAGGGGGGCACATAATTAGGCGCATATATATATGGAAATACAGCGCTACTGGGTAAACATAAAATTATTGTGTTTTTTTCCTGGGTCATATAGCGCTGGGGTGTGTGCTGGCATACTCTCTCTCTCTCTGTCTCTCCAAAGGGCCTTGTTGGGGAACTGTCCTCAGATAAGAGGATTCCCTGAGTGTATGGTGTGTCGGTACACGTGTGTCGACATGTCTGAGGTAGAAGGCTCTCCTAGAGAGGAGCAGGAGCAAATTAATGTGGTGTCTCCATCGACAACGCCGACACCTGACTGAATGGATATGTGAAATGTTTTAAGTGCTAATGTAAACTTATTACACAAGAGATTAGACAAAGCTGAAGCTAGGGAACAGTCAGGGAGTCAACCCATGCCTGTCCCTATGTCGCAGGGACCTTCGGGGTCTCAAAAGCGCCCACTATCCCAAATAGTTGACACAGATACCGACACGGATTCTGACTCCAGTGTCGACTACGATGATGCAAAGTTACAGCCAAAATTGGCTAAATGTATTCAATATATGATTATTGCAATAAAAGATGTTTTGCACATCACAGAGTCCCCTGTCCCTGACACGAGGGTACACATCTATAAGGGAAAGAAACCTGAGATAACCTTTCCCCCCTCACATGAGTTGAACAAATTATGTGAAAAAGCTTGGGAATCTCCAGACAAAAAGCTGCAGATTCCCAAAAGGATTCTTATGGCGTATCCTTTCCCGCCAATGGACAGGATACGGTGGGAATCCTCCCCTAGGGTGGATAAAGCATTGACACGCTTATCCAAAAAGGTAGCGCTGCCATCCCAGGATACGGCTACCATCAGGGACCATGCTGACCGCAAGCAGGAGGTTACCCTAAAGTCCATTTACACACATTCTGGTACCTTACTCAGACCGGCAATTGCGTCGGCCGGGGTTGTAGCGCGGTGGCAGCATGGACAGATACCTTATCAGCAGAGATTGAGACCCTAGATAAGGATGCTATGTTATTGACCATAGGGCATATAAAAGATGCTGTCCTATATATAAGAGATGCTCAAAGTGACATTAGTCTACTGGGTTCTAGAATAAACGCTATGTCAATTTCTGCTAGACGAGTCCTATGGACCCGGCAATGGACAGGTGATGCCGACTCAAAAAGGTATATGGAGGTTTTACCTTACAGGGGTGAGGAATTGTTTGGGGAAGGTCTCTCGGACCTAGTCTCCACAGCTACAGCTGGTAAATCAAATTTTTTGCCTTATATTCCCTCACAGCCTAAGAAAGCACCACATTATCAAATGCAGTCCTTTCGATCACAGAGAAACAAGAAAGTACGAGGTGTGTCCTTTCTTGCCAGAGGTAAGGGCAGAGGGAAGAAGCTGCACAACACAGCTAGTTCCCAGGAACAGAAGTCCTCCCCGGCCTCTACAAAATCCACCGCATGACGCTGGGGCTCCGCTAAAGGAGTCCGCCCAGTTGGGGGCACGTCTTCGAGTTTTCAGCCACATCTGGGTTCATTCGCAGGTGGATCCCTAGGCAATAGAAATTGTTTCTCAGGGTTACAAGCTGAAATTCGAAGAGGTGCCTCCTCGCCGGTTTTTCAAATCGGCCCTACCATCTTCTCCCCAGGAAAGGGAGATAGTGTTAAATGCAATTCACAAATTGTATCTTCAACAGGTGGTGGTCAAGGTTCCCCTGCTTCAACAAGGAAATGGAAATTATTCGACCCTGTTTGTAGTCCCAAAACCGGACGGTTTGGTCAGACCCATATTAAATTTAAAATCCCTGAACCTATACTTGAAAAGGTTCAAGTTCAAGATGGAATCGCTAAGAGCGGTCATCGCCAGCCTAGAAGGGGGGGATTTTATGATATCTCTGGACATAAAGGATGCATACCTTCATGTACTCATTTATCCACCTCATCAGGCGTACCTAAGATTTGCGGTACAGTATTGTCATTACCAATTTCAGACGTTGCCGTTTGGTCTCTCCAGAATTTTCTCCGAGAATTTTCACCAAGGTAATGACGGAAATTATGGTGCTCCTGCGAAAGCAAGGTGTCACAATTATCCCGTACTTGAACGATCTCCTCATAAAAGCGAGATCAAGAGAGCAGTTGCTGAACAGCGTATAACTTTCACTGAAGGTGTTACAGCAACACGGCTGGATTCTCAATATCCCGAAGTCGCAGTTGGTTCCTACGACTCGCCTGACTTTGCTTGGGCATTATTCTGGATACGGACCAGAAAAGGGTTTATCTTCCGATAGAAAAGGCCCAGGAACTCATGACTCTGGTCAGGAACCTATTGAAACCAAAACAGGTGTCAGTGCATCACTGCACTCGAGTCCTGGGAATGATGGTGGCATCATACGAGGCCATTCCCTTCGGCAGGTTCCATGCGAGGATCTTGCAATGGGACCTACTGGACAAGTGGTCCGGGTCACATCTACAGATTCATCAGTTGATCACCCTGTCCCCCAGGGCCAGGGTATCTCTCCTGTGGTGGCTGCAGAGTGCTCACCTTCTAGAGGGCCGCAGGTTCGGCATTCAGGACTGGATCCTGGTGACCACGAACGCGAGCCTCCGAGGTTGGGGAGCAGCCACACAGGGAAGAAATTTCCAAGGTCTTTGGTCAAGTCAGGAGACTTGTCTTCACATCAACATCCTGGAGCTAAGGGCCATATACAACGCCCTATGTCAAGCGGAGACCTTACTTCGCGACCAACCAGTTCTGATCCAGTCAGACAACGTCACCGCACTAGTTCATGTAAACCGCCAAGGCGGCACAAGGAGCAGAGTGGCGATGGCGGAAGCCACCAGAATTCTTCGCTGGGCGGAGAATCATGTAAGCTGTCAAAGTCAGAAAAATATCACGATGCACACTGCCATATTTGCACCTCATATGTGTCCCTGCTGCGCATGCGTGCGCTCTCCCGTGCGTGCGCATACTCGCTGTTGCGGGCACCCGCAGGCGCACGGTATGCGCATTTACGGTAGAGATTGTGTGCGTCTAGCGGGCGACTCTTTCGTTACATATTTTCACCATATAATGCATTTTGTAGATTATGGTCCCTTTGATAGAGTCTGAAAGTTTAGTTAATGTAGTATGTTCCTGGACAGAGAGATCCCTCATTGTTTGATACGAAGGGTCAGACAGGAGTAATACAGTGGTGTTTAGTATCCAACGGAAGAGTATTTAATTAGCAATATTCCGGTGTTGGTTTGAAGCGGATCAATCGCTCGTGCGAATAGTTATGGACATAAGAAGTTTATGAACATTTACTGTATTTGCACTTACTTATCCATGCGGCGGGAAACCCAGTTTCCCTCCCACCTGAGCTGTTGGAAATAGTCACAGCCCACCTGTATGAATCAACCTATGACCTTTTGTTATAATGCGAAGACGAATTCCTGTGTCCAATGAACAATGAGATTGTAGGGACCATTGAATTGTATTGTGTGTGGGGCATAAATAGACAGGCCGATCACATCCAGCACTCACTCTTCATCGGTTATCATTGCTGAAAATCGGGAGCTGGATGTCCAGAGGCGCATGCGATCGTTTCCTTTGTGCGTAAGTTTTCTCCGTAATCATATTGTCTTTTCTTGTTATTATGGGCCATATCTTTCTCTCTCTCTCTTCTCTTTCTCTCATTTTCTCTTAAACGTACTTGTATTGTATTTACTGTGTAGTTACCTGGTTAGTTAGTCTATGTTATATTGTAGTGTATGACTTGTATTGTATTAATTCTTTTGCAAGTATAACATTCATAATATATATATTAGGCGTTGGACCCTAAGCACGGTATTTGTGTATTTCTTATAGTGTTAAGTATTCTCAGAGCGTCGGTGACGCTCGAACAGCTTTTGAGTTAATAAGGTTATACAGTGTTGCATTTACACCCTATCTCTACACTAAGGTTTTACAGCAAATTACATTGTTTGTGGTTTAGACATAAAGGTTTAACATTGTGAGCGTCGGCGCCGCTCGTGATCTCCTCGTGGTCTCGAGCGTCCGCTACGCTGATAGCGTAGCATTACGGTAGTCGCTCACCTATAAGTGTGCCCGATACCAACAGCGTATTCTCGTGAGCGTCTGTATCGCTTGAGCAGCCCGCTCCCGATACAGCGTCCGTTACGCTATAGCGAACCATTACGTTAGTCAGCAGCCAATAGCGTGCCTGCCTGTGATCTCTTGGCCGTGAGCGAACGTGACGGTTGAGCGTCTCGACCACGGCTAAGCGATTGTTACGCAACGAGCGTACCCTTACGGTACTCCATACGCAAATAGCGTACAGTGTTCTTAGACCTCACAAAGGGTTTTAAATAAGATAAATATTTAGCTTTATCAATTGGCGGCTCGTCCTGTCCTTCACATATCTCTGCTAGGTAATTTCAGCAGACATTATCCATCAGCAAAGGGCGGGAGATCATATTCTTCGCAGTGCTGACGGGATAAGCGTCTGTTTCGCTTAGTAAAGGGTGCTGAAGGAATCCGGGAACCGGAGGTAAGAACAACACACTAGTGTCTTTTAAAACTGTTTATTTCTATCTTGCGTACGCACACACGCATATCTGCATTTCTTTTTCATTCGTGTATTTTCATATATCACTCTCCTGTTTGCCATTTTATAATTGATAAAACGTGCTAAGAGAGATTTGTCGCTATTTCATAGTTAAAGTGTAAAAGTAATGCGTTAAGGGATAAAGTGTAAAGCACACACGCAGCTCTACCTAAAGGTAAAAGGAGAGATTGGTGTGTTGCACGGTAGACGACTGAGGATCATCTACATTGATAAAACGTGTTAGTTGTGTTACGGTGGACATTGGTTTTGTATACACGTGTCTCTAACAAAAGGCTGAGACTCGCGTACGCAAAGGCCGACGCACGCAGCGTAAATTATGCAACGGAGCGTCTGGGTACGCCCACGTAACTCAAATCACACGATAGTGTTGATTTTTAAATAGCACAATAAGCGATAAATAGCGCAATAAGCGATAAATATCGCAACAGGCGATAAATAGCGCAACAAGCGATAAATAGCGCAACAGGCGATAAATAGCGCAAATCTATTTTAAATCCGAAATTTAAATTAACAGATCCTTCTCCAAATTTACAACACATCTGGTCTAAAGAAAAATTTCTGCGCAGAAATAGAAATAGAAACAAAAGTGTGTATGTGGTGAGTGAGTGTTTGTTTTTACAATTTTGGGGATTGAACCACAGAAATCATCGAGTTCTCGTGAAGTACATACGTGTAAGTGACATACGTGGTGGCTAGGGAGGCATCTCTGGTTAAACATAAAATTTGAGCATTAGAGTGTAGCAGACCAGGAGGTCATACTGTAACAGACCAGGAGGTCAGACCAGGAGGTCGCATAACAGACCAGGAGGTCCAAGTACAGCAGACAAGGAAGTCCGCTATAGAGACAAGGCACAACACCAAGAAGGGTTGGTGCGACACCCATATAGGCCATAAAAAGCTCAGGCTGAAGGAATTCGCAGCTGCTGAATGTCGATTCCACTGGTCGCTCCGTACATAAGATTAGTTGCTTATGTGCTGAACGATTGTACCGCACGTAATTGTGTGCATTAAGTTAGTCTGACCAGTACCATTTGTGTACAAACCCGGTCATAAAACTATTTGTACATTCTGACGTTATTTGTGTAATTTTTTATTTTCTGAAGGGAAGTTCGCTGGTCACTCAGGAATTGTCCAACAACCAATAGTTACTGGAAAGAGTAAGTGTTCTTCGGATATCTCTCGCATGTTCCAGTAAATAGAGGTTCATAGGGGCCCTGGGTCGAGTACGCCAGCGCTATATCAGTGTGTGGGCGTATTGGTCGGCGTGGGCGAGTGAGTGAGGTGCTCGGTAAACTTCACCGTCAACCTATCTTTTAATATTTTGTTTTTTTGTAAGGGTTCGCTGAAGACCCTGAGATAAAGGTCAGAGGTAGAGCAAGCAACACCTGCAAATTATGGGGGCCAGTTGTTCAGGAAGGGGGCGATCAACCTCGGTTCGGGTTGATTCAGTAAACCGACCAGTCGGGTCGGCAAGGTATGTAATGTGTGAAAAATATGGTTTACATACAGAAATTTTATGTGATGAATGGGAGAGAATGACAGTACATGACGGGGAGAAATTCCCAAGAGTAGGTAGCTTCAGCCCAGAAGTGTTAATGAATTTAAGGAGGAGGATATGTCTCATTAAATCAACAAAGAGACGAATCCAACATTATGATTATTTGCAGCTATGGCAACAGGAGGGTGAAATACAGAGAGGATTGGCTCTGGCGGCGGGATCTGGCCCTATCAGGAAACTGATAGCCACGGCCCCGCCGCCACCATACATATCAGGAGAGAAATTGGTTGCGGAGAATGACGCATCAGGGGGTAACAAACAGGCACTTAGCAACTGTATAAATGTTAAGGATAATGTTAATAAGTTAACCAATGCAAGCATTAACCCGTGCAAGTTGTACCCTGTTTTGAACTTTCCCCAGGAGTGTGATCAAGAGGACGAATCGGCAACAATATCGGTGCTCTCTCTAGCAGCCACTATATCAGAAACGACAGTAGGCACGGCCCAACCCATAAGATTAGTAACAAAGCCCCCTAGCGGAGGGACAGGTGAGGTCGTATCAACGGGTAAGTACGGCACCTTACACTATGCTGAAACCATTTCACCACAGGCTGTAGAATCTACACAGAATGATGTTAGTAGACTTAATCCTGTTAGGGTAATAGCTGTTCCAAATGGGAAAACTGACACATCAGGAGTCACTCCTATCAGGAACATTGCCATGTATATCCCATTTTCCAGAATGGAATTAAGGACCATAGTGTCTGAATTCCCTGACCCCAGAAAA
This sequence comes from Pseudophryne corroboree, assembly GCF_028390025.1. Taxonomy (NCBI): domain Eukaryota; kingdom Metazoa; phylum Chordata; class Amphibia; order Anura; family Myobatrachidae; genus Pseudophryne; species Pseudophryne corroboree. The sequence goes on along the minus strand of NW_026970402.1, from coordinate 45,843 downwards.
GACTTAGTTGCTAGCCAAAAATACATCAGAGACCTAGGAAACACTTTAGAGCCCAATAACAAAGACTGGCAGATATTGCTGAGGGCATGTTTACCCTCCAATGTCGACTCAGCTCAATTTTTAGCTGACTGTGGATTGGATCTGGATGTACCTCTTACAGATGTGTACAACAAAGATAACGTAAAAAGAATAAATTTACAGTTAAAGGAGTATTTCCCAGCTGTAGCCAAATGGAATAGAATTTTTTCCATTAAACAAAAAGAGACAGAAACAGCTGCTGATTATTTTCACCGGGCATTATTAGAAATGGCAAAGTACACTGGCATAGAGGACATTAGGACCAATGCAAACCATCAAGAAGTAGCAGTATCTGTGCTAATGGATGGTTTAAAAGAAGCATTAAAGACAAGGGTACAGACCACGCAACCATGTTGGCGAGGTCTGTCAGTGGCTACTTTGAGAGAGGCTGCTATTGATCACGACCGGAATATCACCAGACACAGGGAGTCGCAAGGTGATAAGTTAATGTCAGTAAGTATACAGGCCCTGACCACAAAACAGCCTGTGTTTATATCACCAAACCCTGTGGGTAAGTCAAATGTGGTAACATGTTATTTTTGTCATAAACAGGGACACATAGCACGAGACTGTAGAGCGAAAAATTCGCAAAGATCTTACCAACCCCCTAGACAACGACACGACACACGACATTGGGAGCAAGGTCCGCAGAGACGGAGTTATGAGCCACATGCAGGAGAAACAAAAAGATACCCCCCGAACAGAGACTGGCAAACTCCTGGCAGTTCCCATTTAACCCCTTCACAAGTAGTTGCTGCCAGCGGGATTCAGGGAGGTCACCATACCCAATAGGGGTGTAGCCATACCTGTAATCTGCAGCCAGTAAAATTGATTGCAAGCCTTGGGAGTGAACCTGAAATTGCAATCAATGTAGCTGGTAAATCATTAAACTTTCTTGTAGACACAGGGGCGGCCAAATCAGTGATAAATTCGACAGTGGGCATGAGAACCACTGGTAAGACAATTCCAGCCATAGGGGTAACGGGAGTAGTCCAGCACTACCCTGTTAGCAAACCAGCCGAGATTACAGTAGGGCCTTTACATACCAAGCATTCCTTTTTGCTGGCTGCATCGGCACCGACTAATCTCCTGGGAAGAGACTTATTGTGTAAAATGGGGTGCGTCATTTATTGTACTCCTGAAGGTGTATTCTTGGACATACCTGAGAATCACGCTCAGGAAGTGCGAGACATGTTAGACTCCCCATCAAAATTAATGTCACATACCATTATGACAAATAGGACTCCATCCAAAGTAGAAGAAATGACATCCCAGATACCAGAGTCACTTTGGACTAAAGATGGACAGGACACTGGATTAATGGCAAACGTAGCTCCAGTAGTTGTACAAGTAAAAGATGGTAGGATAGCTCCAAAAATCCCACAGTACCCTCTGAAGCCAGAGGTGGAGTTAGGAGTGTATCCCGTAATAGAGCGCTTGCTACAACAGGGTATTCTGGTAAGAACGTCCAGCACTGCCAATAGTCCCATCTTCCCTGTGAAAAAGAGTGGGGGGAGGGGTTACCGGCTAGTGCAGGATCTAAGGGGGATCAACAAAATAGTTGAGAGTCAGTTCCCCGTAGTGCCAAATCCAGCTGTCATCCTTATGCAAATCCCTCCCACTGCGAAATTTTTCACTGTTATTGACCTCTGCTCCGCTTTCTTTTCGGTACCTCTGCACCCTGACAGCCAATATTTGTTTGCATTCACATACAGAGGAGTCCAATACACATGGACTCGATTACCACAAGGTTTCATAGACAGTCCAAGTATATTTTCCCAGGCTTTGCATGATTGTTTACAGTCTTTCCAACCAGAGAGTGGATCAGTATTAATACAGTACGTGGATGATCTACTACTGTGTTCTGATTCATTGGAAGCATCCCTGAAGGATACGAAACAGCTCCTGTTTCATCTTTCAGACACAGGACACAAGGTTTCCAAAGACAAGTTGCAATTATGCCAAACTAAGGTAAAATATTTGGGACACTGTCTAACACAAGGACTGAGACACCTGACCACTGATAGAATTCAAGCAATTAGAGACATGACTCTGCCAAAAACCCAGCAACAGATCAGAACATTTTTAGGAATGTGTGGGTATTGCCGTAACTGGATCCCAGGGTTTTCCATTCTAGCGTTACCTCTGCAGGAGATGGTCTCCTCAAACAAACCTGATCGGATTTCGCATACAGACGAGTCCGAGATGGCATTTGAGAGACTTAAACAGTGCCTAACGCAGGCACCAGCATTAGGTATGCCAGACTATGGGAAACCCTTTGAGCTGTACGGAACAGAAAGTGCTGGTTGCGCGGCAGGCGTCTTAACCCAAAAGCACGGTGATGCCAGCAGGCCAGTAGCATACTACAGCGCTCAGCTAGACACGGTAGCGCGATCCCTCCCCACATGCTTGCGAAGCGTCGCTGCGATAGCATTGCTAGTAACGAAAAGCGAAGATGTAGTGCTAGGTCACAACCTCACAATTCATACACCACATGCAGTGTCAGCCTTGCTAAATTCTGCCCAAACCAGGCACGTCTCATCAGCGCGGTTTACAAGATGGGAATTGGCACTAATGGCCCCCGTAAACATCACCATAAGGAGATGCAGTGCATTAAATCCTGCAACATATCTCCCAGGTGTGCCTGGACAGGCACAAAGGGTGGAGGATGAGAGTGGTGGGGAAGGAGAATTTAACACACAGGAGGACACACATGATTGTATGGAATATTTGACCCAAAATTTTACCGCAAGGCCTGACATCAGTGACAACCCGCTGGAAAATGTAGATCTAACTTTCTACACGGACGGTAGTTGTCACAGACAGTCAGACTCGGGAGACTTGTGTACTGGATACGCAGTCGTAGATGACCAAGGCACCATAGAAGCGGAACCGCTAGGCCCACCTCACTCAGCCCAGGTTGCTGAACTGGTCGCCCTAACCAGAGCATGTGAATTGGCTAAGGGCAAATCAGCCAATATCTACACCGACTCTAGATACGCATTCGGGGTAGTCCATGATTTCGGAGCCCTATGGCGCCTCAGAAATTTCATGACGGCAGCTGGTACACCGGTAGCGCATGCAGCTCACATCAAAAGGCTTCTAACAGCGATACAGGAACCCGACAGAGTGGCTGTTATCAAGTGTAAAGCACACACATATAGCTAGGACCCAGTATCACTTGGTAACAGCCGAGCAGACGAAGCAGCTAAGTTAGCAGCTGGTACCCCCAGACAGACAGACACCACACAACTGATGGTATTTAATACCATCAACACACAGAAGTTGTGTGAAATGCAAAATTTGTGTTCCACACAGGAAAAGGCAGTCTGGAAGGCGAAGGGATATGGCCAGGAGTCCTCAGGACTCTGGACGGATGGACAAGGTAAACCGGTGGCCCCCAGAGCATATCTTCCATGTTTAGCTGAGGCAGCTCACGGGCTGACTCATCTGGGCAAGGAAGGAATGTGCAAGTTGGTAAGAGCATATTGGTGCGCCCCAGGATTTTCATCTCATGCAAGTAAGAGAGCAATGTCATGCCTTACCTGTTTGAGAAAGAATATCGGAAAGGCAATACCAACAGAACCATCTCATATCCCACCTGCAGGCGGTCCTTTCCAGGCAATACAGATTGACTTCATTCAATTACCCCCTTGTCGAAATTTGAAATATGTACTTGTTTGTATAGATGTGTTCTCAAATTGGGTTGAAGCATTCCCGGCGGCCACAAATACCGCTATGTTTACTGCTAAGAAAATTGTGCAGGAATTTGTATGTAGATATGGTATCCCTAGAATTATCAAAAGTGATAGGGGTACCCATTTTACAGGTGATGTCTTTCAAGGAATGTGTAAGTTGATGGGAATTGATAGCAAGCTGCACACTCCATACCGTCCACAGGCGAGTGCGAAGGTGGAAAGAGTGAATAGCACTATTAAAAATAATTTGAGCAAAGTTATGGCAGAAACAGGATTGACATGGCCAGAAGCTTTACCCATTGTACTGTACAGCATCAGAACCACTCCCAGGTCCCCTCTTAATCTGTCCCCTTTTGAAATCTTGTTTGGTCGACAACCGCATGTTATGATTAACCCTCAGGATGATTTGAAGTGTAACAATGAAGTGACTGTAAAGTACCTGGTTAATATGAGTAAACAGCTAAGGAATCAAAATAATAATTTGAAGTTGGTGATTCCTGATTTACCAGAAAGTAATTGTCATGACATTGAACCTGGGGAGTATGTAATGATACAAAATTTTCTACGCTCAGGTTGCCTTATTGACAGATGGGAAGGACCATACCAAGTCTTATTGACTAGCACTACAGCATTGAAAGTTGCCGAGAGAGAGACTTGGGTTCATTCGTCCCATTGTAAGAAGGTTGCTGATCCAGAGAGGTCCCGTGATAAGGAACAGACGGTAGAGGACGTTGTATCACTGGAGTGTCTGTTCCAGGAGGACTGAGGCGGCACCTGAGCATTGAAAATCACAAGATCAAAAGCAGTTGTCGATTCCCTGTTCCCTTTTATTGTTTTTCTCCAACTTCCCATCCCCTCTCCCTCAAATTATTTTCCCCCCCTTCTCATTCTTCTTCGTTTCCTCCTATAAGATGGACTTGCCCCAAGAGACTGTGATCCGGATTTTCCTGTTGACCATGATGTTGACCAGAGCAGTCTGTTCCGGCGAGAGTACCATGGAGGTCGAGAGAGGTTCTGGAATGGGTTCTGATGACAGAGATGGAGGCGTAGTTTTCCGAGAACAACATAATCAACAAGCAAAGGCGAGTATCAGAAAACGATCCGATAGCATTGACAATAGAAGGAATTGTGAAGGATTGTTAGCTGAAGAAAACTGTATCTGTAGGCTCTGTGACAACGTAGTCGAGGATGGGTGCATTAAGAAATGCCAATCCAGTTTTAATATCCACATGGACCGGCATCCCTTGAGTGACTATCACTCCTTAGTGGGTAGCGTGTTAAATCAAACAGATTGTTGGGTATGCTCTCAAGTACCTCAAGGTCATAGCAAATCAGGACTAGTACCATTTCCTTTAACGATAGGGGAGGTACTTGAGCTAAGTGGTGGGAGACCGGTGGACAGGAGGTTTAATATCTCCAGTCCTCCTAGTTTGAAGCTCCACCAATATCATGTGGATAGATCCCTCATATGTTTTAACATTTCCAATCCCCGAAAGCCGGGAAATTGGGAAGTGTCATGGAGTAACCAAACCATGACCTTTTCATATAGAGCAGATAGAATGCCGACAGATACAGAGCTTATACGCCACATAGCCAGTAGAGGAAAATCTTTCCGGTATAGGTATACCCTAGGAAGTAGGATTACGAGAGTTGGAGAGGTATCACCAGGATACTGTGCACATATCGTACAAGCTGATACGTGTACTAGACAGATGGGAGAATTAGGGTTAGGAGATTTCACATGGAAAATGTGTAATATGGTTATGTCCTACTCCGTCCCATATGTTCTCCCCGATGATGCATATTTCATATGCGGGAGGAAGGCGTATAAGTGGCTTGCCCCAAACTCTGAAGGATTGTGTTATATTGGAAAAGTATTGCCTGAGGTAATGACTGTATCACATGCCAAAATGAAAGACATACACCGTGTTGCCCAAACTCCTTATACTCACACCCATTACGAGCACGTAGTTAAACGGCACCTGATAGAAAGAACAGAGCACCCGGCCTCTGACATGATCCATGAATCCACCGGGATTCAGTTTCTACTTGCGTTAGACCTCACTCGCACCGCCAGAGGAGTGTTGAATTATAAATACATATCTGCGCTCGCAAATTTGTTAGACAATATCACAGAAATGTATGATGACACGTTTAGGTATACTGGAAGAGAACTTCAAGCTTATAAAACAGAACTAGTTCAGCATAGAATGATTCTCAATTATCTCACAGCAGTAACAGGTGGATATTGTGTCACACTGGCAACGCAGTACGGCGTGAAATGCTGCACATATATAACGAATAGTACCGAGGACCCGGTCGAGGTCATAGACCAAAAGATGGACGATATTCTCCAATTGAAGTGGGAATTTCGCAGGAGACACAATCTCACCCTTGCTGCTGTGAGTAATGAGCTGACTAGTTGGGTGTCATGGTTGAACCCGCGAAATTGGTTCTCCGGTTTAGGAGAATGGGCTCAAGGAGTTATAATGGATGTAGGGAAGTTTCTCCTATGTATCTTAGGTGTTATCATAACGATTGGCTTGATATTTAGATGCGGTCAGGCTTTAACGAAGTGCAAACGAAGTACCAGGGTGATGAGTTTAAGGAGTGAGGAAATTGTAATGCGATTTCTACGGTCCGTTTCTTTCACCTGTTTTTCCGTTTTCCTCTGAGGTAAAAAGACCCACTTGGACGAGGAATTTGATGAGCCGATATACAGACAACAGATGGATTAAAGAAGAAGTTTTGACAACCTTATACACAGATTTTTGATGAACTATGCCATAGATCCCCAGTTTCCCTAGAAATTTTAAAATTACTCTAGCCCAACACTTTTGTAAATCTATGGACATTGACAAAGCTTTTTGCTCGCACCTTATGGGCAAAAGCACAAAGAAGACTGCATTCAACAGACACCAAACAAGACCTCAATCGACGAATGTTCATTAACCTGACATAGAATACCACTGCATTTACCGTAACTATGTATTTTCTTCATCTCTACAACCTTCAGGTAATTACACACATAGTATAGGGAATACAGGCACAGATATCAGCAATCACATATTCCCCCATTCATGTATCATCAACTAAAATGTGCTCCCCATTTTTGTTACAACCAAAATCCGAAAAAAGCTCGGTAAAGTTTGACAGCCGATCCACAGACCCGTACCACGGGATAAGAAGGAATTCAAATGTATACTTCGCAATACCTCAAAGCTTGATTTAAAACACGTACGGCACGATGATACATGACCCCCCAAACATGGATTCATACACACATGCTTCTGCTATCTCACTAGGTCATACCCTTTTCCTACCTTCTCCTCTCCTCCCCTACCCAACCATGTAAATGTATTAACCCCTGACATATATTTTTCTCTTTTTGAAATGTTTTAGGAAGTGGCAGTTATTGTTGACTGCCAAAGGGTGGACTGTCAAAGTCAGAAAAATATCACGATGCACACTGCCATATTTGCACCTCATATGTGTCCCTGCTGCGCATGCGTGCGCTCTACCGTGCGTGCGCATACTCACTGTTGCGGGCACCCGCAGGCGCACGGTATGCACATTTACGGTAGAGATTGTGTGCGTCTAGCGGGCGACTCTTTCGTTACATATTTTCACCATATAATGCATTTTGTAGATTATGGTCCCTTTGATAGATTCTGAAAGTTTAGTTAATGTAGTATGTTCCTGGACAGAGAGATCCCTCATTGTTTGATACGAAGGGTCAGACAGGAGTAATACAGTGGTGTTTAGTATCCATCGGAAGAGTATTTAATTAGCAATATTCCGGTGTTGGTTTGAAGCGGATCAATCGCTCGTGCGAATAGTTATGGACATAAGAAGTTTATGAACATTTACTGTATTTGCACTTACTTATCCATGCGGCGGGAAACCCAGTTTCCCTCCCACCTGAGCTGTTGGAAATAGTCACTGCCCACCTGTATGAATCAACCTATGACCTTTTGTTATAATGCGAAGACGAATTCCTGTGTCCAATGAACAATGAGATTGTAGGGACCATTGAATTGTATTGTGTGTGGGGCATAAATAGACAGGCCGATCACATCCAGCACTCACTCTTCATCGGTTATCATTGCTGAAAATCGGGAGCTGGATGTCCAGAGGCGCATGCGATCGTTTCCTTTGTGCGTAAGTTTTCTCCGTAATCATATTGTCTTTTCTTGTTATTATGGGCCATATCTTTCTCTCTCTCTCTTCTCTTTCTCTCATTTTCTCTTAAACGTACTTGTATTGTATTTACTGTGTAGTTACCTGGTTAGTTAGTCTATGTTATATTGTAGTGTATGACTTGTATTGTATTAATTCTTTTGCAAGTATAACATTCATAATATATATATTAGGCGTTGGACCCTAAGCACGGTATTTGTGTATTTCTTATAGTGTTAAGTATTCTCAGAGCGTCGGTGACGCTCGAACAGCTTTTGAGTTAATAAGGTTATACAGTGTTGCATTTACACCCTATCTCTACACTAAGGTTTTACAGCAAATTACATTGTTTGTGGTTTAGACATAAAGGTTTAACATTGTGAGCGTCGGCGCCGCTCGTGATCTCCTCGTGGTCTCGAGCGTCCGCTACGCTGATAGCGTAGCATTACGGTAGTCGCTCACCTATAAGTGTGCCCGATACCAACAGCGTATTCTCGTGAGCGTCTGTATCGCTCGAGCAGCCCGCTCCCGATACAGCGTCCGTTATGCTATAGCGAACCATTACGTTAGTCAGCAGCCAATAGCGTGCCTGCCTGTGATCTCTTGGCCGTGAGCGAACGTGACGCTTGAGCGTCTCGACCACGGCTAAGCGATTGTTACGCAACGAGCGTACCCTTACAGTACTCCATACGCAAATAGCGTACAGTGTTCTTAGACCTCACAAAGGGTTTTAAATAAGATAAATATTTAGCTTTATCAAAGCGCACTGTCAGCAGTGTTCATTCCGGGAGTGGACAACTGGGATGCAGACTTCCTCAGCAGACACGACCTACATCCAGGAGAGTGGGGACTCCATCAGGAAGTCTTCGCACAGATTGCAAGTCGGTGGGGACTGTTCCAGATAGACATGATGGCGTCCCGCCTCAACAAAAAGCTACAGAGGTATTGCAACAGGTCAAGAGACCCTCGGGCAGTAGCTGTAGACGCCCTAGTGACACCGTGGGTGTTCCGGTCGGTCTATGTATTTCCTCCTCTACCTCTCATACCCAAGGTGTTGATAATAGTAAGAAAAAGAGGAGTAAGAACAATTCTCATTGTTCCAGATTGGCCGCGAAGGACCTGGTATCCAGATCTGCAGGAAATGCTCACAGAAGATCCGTGGCCACTTCCTCTAAGACAGGACCTGTTGCAACAGGGGCCCTGTCTGTTCCAAGACTTACCGCGGCTGCATTTGACGGCATGGCGGTTGAACGCCGGATCCTAGCGGAAAAGGGTATTCCAGATGAGGTCATTCCTACGCTAATAAAGGCTAGGAAGGACGTGACATCTAAACATTATCACTGTATATGGCGAAAATATGTTTCTTTGTGTGAGGCCAGGAATGCTCATACGTAAGAATTCCACCTGGGCCACTTCCTTCACTTCCTACAAACTGGAGTGAATTTGGGCCTAAAATTAGGCTCTATTAAGGTTCAGATTTTGGCCTTATCCATTTTCTTTCAAAAGGAATTGGCCTCTCTTCCTGAAGTAAGTACAAACTTTTGTGAAGGGAGTACTGCATATTCAGCCTCCTTTTGTACCTCCGGTGGTCCCTTGGGACCTTAACGTGGTGTTAAGGTTATGGTTTGAACCACTTAAAATGGTGGAGTTTAAATATCTCACTTGGAAGGTGGTCATGTTATTAGCCTTGGCTTCCGCTAGGCGAGTGTCGGAATTAGCAGCTTTATCACATAAAATCCCCTATCTGGTTTTCCATATGGATAGAGCGGAATTGCAGACCCGTCCTCAATTCCTGCTAAAAGTGGACTCATCCTTTCATATGAACCAACCTATTGTGGTGCCTGTGGCTACGCGTGACTTGGAGGATTCCGAGTCCCTTGATGTGGTCAGGGCTTTGAAAATTTACGTGGCCAGAACGGCTAGAGTCAGAAAAACAGAAGCACTGTTTGTCCTGTATGCAGCCAACAAGATTGGCACCCCTGCTTCAAATCAGACTATTGCTCTCTGGATCTGTAACACGATTCAGCAGGCGCATTCTATGGCGGGATTGCCGTTGCCTAATTCAGTCAAGGCCCATTCCACTAGGAAGGTGGGCTCTTCTTGGGCAGCTGCCCGGGGGTCTCGGCACTACAGCTGTGCCGAGCTGCTACTTGGTCGGGTTCAAACACCTTTGCAAAGTTCTATAAGTTTGATACCCTGGCTGAGGAGGACCTCCTGTTTGCTCAATCGGTGCTGCAGAGTCATCCGCAGGAGCCCGTTTGGGAGCTTTGGTATAATCCCCATGGTCCTTACGGAGTCCCCAGCATCTTTTAGGATGTAAGAGAAAATAAGATTTTAAACCTACCGGTAAATCTTTTTCTCGTAGTCCGTAGAGGATGCTGGGTGCCCGTCCCAAGTGCGGACTACTTCTGCAAGACTTGTATATAGTTATTGCTTACATAAGGGTTATATGTTAGTTTTCATCGGTCTTGGACTGATGCTATGTTGTTTTCATACTGTTAACTGGGTAGTATATCACAAGTTATACGGTGTGATTGGTGTGGCTGGTATGAATCTTGACCTTGGATTAACAAAAATCCTTTCCTCGTACTGTCCGTCTCCTCTGGGCACAGTTTCTCTAACTGAGGTATGGAGGAGGGGCATAGAGGGAGGAGCCAGTGCACACCCAGATCTAAAGTCTTTCTTAAAGTGCCCATGTCTGCTGCGGAGCCCGTCTATCCCCCATGGTCCTTACGGAGTCCCCATCATCCTCTACGGACTACGAGAAAAAAAATTTACCGGTAGGTTTAAAATGTTATTTTTTTCTCTGCAACCCACTGCTAAATTGTGCTTCCTAGCTGTTTTTTATAAAATCACTTAATTAAATCTAACTCTGATTACGTCAGAGAAGGCCAGGTACCCTACACCATAAGAGGGGGTTTGACATTTTGACTTGTCTACTTAAAGATCACCAAAATCTGATCACAAGGTCAATTACATCCCTGGGTGGGATTGAACCACCAACCTTTTGGTTAATAGCCCATGTAAGTGAAAGAGATCCTGAAGCACTCACTCATCATGGGAAAGTACCAATGTGTTTCTTACAAAAATTCTCCAGATTATTGACTTTTTAAAGTTTTTCTAGGAAACGTTCTAGATAAATGCTTATTAGCCTTTGTCAGTATCTACTTTTGCAAGGTGTCTATGTGGCGCAATCGGTTAGCATGTTTGGCTATTAACCAAAAGGTTGGTGGTTCAATCCCACCCAGGGATGTAAATAACCTTGTAATCAGATTTTGGTGATCTTTAAATAGACAAGTCAAAATTTCAAACCCCCTCTTATGGTGTAGGGTACCTGGCCTTCTCTGATGTAATCAGAGTTAGATTTGATTAAGTGATTTTATAAAAAAACAGCTAGGAAGCACAATTTAGCAGTGGGTTGCAGAGAAAAAAAATTATGCTGGCAGAAAAGTCCAATTTAGTGACGAAACAGCTCTTCATTTTCTGATTTTATGTTTATGCTAACAAATTTGCTCTCTGAAAAGTGTCCACAAAGCCAAGTCTCTGATTAACACCTTTGTAGGGATGGTTTTTCACCTATTACTGAATTAAACTTGCTTCATTGGAAAGGCAGCAAGATGCATCCTCATTTCAATGTCTACTGAAATAATACAGGTTGACACCAGGAAACATAAACGTCACTGCATCCTTGCTGCTTCCTCATGGGGAAGTCTGTTTAATGTGAAAACAAGGTGATATCTAATCAGCACACAGGTAAGGAATTAAGAAAATCCTTCTTTATGGGTGAAGATGTTTCTCACAAAATTGTTGCACCAAAGCATCATTGAAATTCAAGCTGGAAAGATGATTTTAATATATCACTTGTACATTTTGTACTGCTCTTCTGGTGACAATGTAGTTTGTTTTTGTCAATTACCATTTTAATAATAGGGTAAAGAAAATTAAGTGGATTTTTGAAAGAAAACAATACTGTCAATATACTATTAAAACAAATTAAAATGGTAAAAGTTATTGTACTTTAAGTAAAAATAAAAGAGCCAAAATATCAATCCCAGTTTTGGATTACTTTAATTAACAAAAAACAATGCATATAGCAGAGGATAGTTTCAATCTGCCTACCTCTGGGTTATGGGCCCAGCATGCTTCCGTTGCAGTACTCTGCTGCTCATGTAAGTGCAAGAGATCCTGAAGCACTCACTCATCATGGGAAAGTAGCAATGTGTTTCTTACAAAAACTCTCCAGATTATTGACTTTTTAAAGTTTTTCTAGGAAACGTTCTAGATGAATGCTTATTAGCCTTTGTCAGAATGGACTTTTACGAGGTGTCTCTGTGGTGCAATCGGTTAGCATGTTTGGCTATTAACCAAAAGGTTGGTGGTTCAATCCCACCCAGGGATGTAATTGACCTTGTGATCAGATTTTGGTGATCTTTAAGTAGACAAGTCAAAATTTCAAACCCCCTCTTATGGTGTAGGGTACCTGGCCTTCTCTGATGTAATCAGAGTTAGATTTGATTAAGTGATTTTATAAAAAACAGCTAGGAAGCACAATTTAGCAGTGGGTTGCAGAGAAAAAAAAATTATGCTGGCAGAAAAGTCCAATTGAGTGATTAAACAGCTCTTCATTTTCTGACTTTATTTTTATGCTAACAAATTTGCTCTCTGAAAAGTGTCCACAAAGCCAAGTCTCTGATTAACACCTTTGTAGGAATGTTTTTTCACCTATTACTGAATTAAACTTGCTACATTGGAAAGGCAGCAAGATGCATCCTCATTTCAATGTCTACTGAAATAATACAGGTTGACACCAGGAAACATAAACGTTACTGCATCCTTGCTGCTTTCTCATGTGGAAGTCTGTTTAATGTGAAAACAAGGTAATATCTAATCAGCACACAGATAAGGAATTAAGAAAATCTTTCTTTATGGGTGAAGATGTTTCTCACAAAATTGTTGTCCCAATGCATCATTGAAATTCAAGATGGAAGATGATTTTAATATATCACTTGTACATTTTGCATTGCTCTTCTGGTGACAATGTAGTTTGTTTTTGTCAATTACCATTTCAGTAATAGGGTAAAGAAAATTAAGTGGATTTTTTAAAGAAAACAATGCTGTCAATATACTATTAAAACAAATTAAAATGATAAAAGTTATTGTACTTTAAGTAAAAATAAAAGAGCCAAAATATCAATCCCAGTTTTTGATTACTTTAATTATAAAAAAAAATGCACATAGCAGAGGATAGTTTCGATTAATCGACCTCTGGGTTATGCGCCCAGCATCCTTCCATTGCACTACTCTGCTGCTCATGGAAGTCCGAGAGATCCTGAAGACTAAATTGATTAAAGGCCTAAAAGTACTGGACTATAAGGAAAGACTTACTAGGCTGAATATGTATACACTAGAAAAGAGGTGCCTAAGAGGAGATATTATTAATATCTTCAAATATGTAAAGATACATAACAAAGAGTTATCAGAGGAATTATTTATTAAAAGAACACGTGGTCACTCGCTGCGACTGGAGGAAAGTTCAGAACGCAATGGAGGAAAGGTTTCTTCACTGTTAGGGCAATCAGGATGTGGAATTCCCTGCCAGGGAAGGTGGTAATGGCGGACTCTGTAATTGGATTTAAAAAAGGAATGGATACATTTCTGAATGAAAAAGCTATCCAAGGTTATAATACTTAAAATATCAACATGGTTAATCCGGGGGTAACATGAGTTATAGTAGCTAACTAGTCATAAAACATTATTCAGCAAGTATGTAGAATCATCACAACTTAAAACAGGTTGAACACGATGGGCAATTTGCCTCTATTCAACCTCAAAAACTATGTTACTATATGTTACTATATTACTGTAGTATACAGAACACCACAATGCAATGAGCAGTGATAGTGAGCACTGATGAGGATACTAGAACTGACACTGAGCAGCAAGATGCAGCACTGGACTATTAGTAATGTACTATAGTATGCTGAGCACCACAATGCAGCACAAGACAATGAGCAGTGATACTGAGCACTGATGAGGATACTACTGAGAACTGACACTGAGCAGGAGAGACACACTACTAGTATTACTGAGCAGCAATAAGTAACCACTGATACTGAGCACTGATATTGAGATTTCCACTGAGAGAACATAGCCACGTCCTCTCCGCTCTCTCTTCAATGCACGAGTAAAAATGGCGGCAACGCGCTGCTCTATATATAATATCCGAATCTCGCGAGAATCCGACAGCGGGATGATGACATTTTCCCTTGTTCAGGTTTTCCGAGTCAGGCGGGAACAACCGAGCCTGCCTCAGACCAGTGTAAACCACGTGGAGTTCGTGGGGAATTCGGTTCTCGGAGAACCGAACCTGCTCCTCTCTACCTTATACCCATCAATTTTTTTTATTTTCAATCTAAGCCCCTGCAGTTTTCTGTAAGCATCTGCTTCGCTATGATGATCAACAAGTCACAAGGGCAAACACTCAGGGCTTGAGGCATAGATCTTTGGACTAGCTGCTACAAGCATGGCAGAGGTGTCACTATCACTGGTGACACCCAGAGAGGTGTCGAGGGAGATTGTAATGCAGTGCGTGCAAATAAGCAGCGCAATGGTAAAAAGGAGGCATGATTTCATAGGTAGGGGCGTGGCCTGGTGGCCTGAATCTACATTTTGTTGCTCCGGGTGTCCCGGGGGTTGGGTGCTGCACCCGGGGACTAGTGTGTAAGCGGTGCTGGCTCCTGCACAGTGACAGGGCATGGCCACCCAGTATGACACCTCCCTTCTTGACCATGCTGTAATTGCAGTCGCACTGCAGTTCAGCGTGATCATAAACAATGGTGTAGCCTCCTGCTGGTGCAGACTGTATGTGCGCGCAGGAAGCCGCCACCATTTTTGTGATCACAGCGGCTGAATGTGATGTCATACAGCCGCTGTGACCACGCCCCCTGTGTCTCCTCCATTGCAGACCCCATTTTGAAGCCTTGCCCCCGCACTGCTCCATCCCTGACTTGGAAATGGAGTGTTGCTGACCCCACTCTCCCCCCCTGCCCCGATTGACAGGCAGAGGCGATCGCATGCAGGCACATGCGTATGCTCTTAGCAATTTTTGCAGTTGGATCGCTTATTGTGATTGCAATCCAACCTGAATCAGGCCCTATTACCTATCACAATGCGCTGCGGGCAGTACAAAATTGGGTTAATATAGGAGAAAAACCCCCAGACCTGTGCTCCTTAACTGTACCTGGTGGCTAGTGGAGCGGCTGCCCAGTAATCAGTGTCCACCCCAGTGCGCACACGGCCCACCCCCTACGGCCACGCTCCCCTTAATCAGCGGCCTCGTGATCCGGAAGGGCGGTGTGTGTGTGTGACTGACCTTAGGAAGAAACCGGAGCCTCCGCTGCAGTGACCCAGCAACCAGGGCACGGGAGTATACAGCGCCGCTGGGAGTGATGAAGCTGCAGTAAAGATGTCTATTAGACCTAGCCTGCAGCAGCCCTTGTAGATTCTCATAAAACAAGTTCTTCTTTTCTTGTCAAAATTAATAGCTAAGAATAGGCTGCCTGAGGCAGGCCCCTGTTAAGTGGCCTGCTACTGAAGGCACCAACTACAAACTGAGCTCCCTGTTCATGGAAGCGGGGTTATAGAGGAGGATGCGCTGAGCATCTTGGGAACAGTCAAAAGCTTTGAGCCGGTTGGTGCCTCAGATCAAGATCCTACTCTACACCCCAATGTGAATCCTTGTGGAGTCCAGTGTACCCCACAGAAGAAATTAATGTGTCACACCCATTGGCAGCAACCTTAGAATAGCTGCTGACGGGCACAATTGAGAAAGGAAGGGGGGGGGCATTTGAATCCAGCACATAGATGCAATTCAAATATGTAATTTGTACCTTCCTATTTTAAAATATAATGGATGAACCTCACCCTGTGAGAACAATCTTCATGATCAAGAGATCTAATATGTAAAATAAGTATGAGTTGGGATAGGGCTGGGGAGGGTGGCAGCTCGGGCAGCCCCTCCCCCGTCAAGTTAAGGAGATTCAACTGAGGAAGCACAAGGGAACTCTCGTCTGGGGACAACAACTGCAGGGAGACCACATCTTTTCAGATGAACATGGGAGGGCGGAAGGCTGCCTAATACTGAAGCACCATCAAATATCAAACCATATCCAACAACTAGTACAAGCATTCCTGGGGGAAGGTCTGCAGCAGACGGATTTGCATACGGTGATGTCATCCAAGCAGTGGGCCAAAGTTGGCTGGAACCCTCATCTGCATATAAAAAGAGAAAAGGGGCATGCAGGGCATGGCGGCCTTTTGCAGTGCTTGGATGACCCCTAGTTTGCATTAAACACCCCCACCCTCCTTTGTTGTGGGGCTCATGTTGGCCATGCCCCATCCCCTGAAGCATTCATGCTGATTTCTTGCAGCAGCTGGGCACTGTAACAGCTCCAGAGCTGCTCTGTAAGGCAAGTAAAAGGGTGTGGGCCCTGCAGCACCACCTGTAGTTCGCATTGTGCGTTGGAAGGCACAAAGTAAGCAGACGGGAGGAGAAGTCAGGATAGTACACAAGGGCATCCTTTTCTCTTAGTCCGTAAAGGATGCTGGGGTCACATTAAGAACCATGGGGTATAGACGGGATCCGCAAGAGACATGGGCACTTTAAGACTTTCAAAGGGTGTGAACTGGCTCCTCCCTCTATGCCCCTCCTCCAGACTCCAGTTATAGGAACTGTGCCCAGGGAGACGGACATTTCGAGGAAAGGATTTATTGTTAAACTAAGGTGAGCATCTTACCAGCTCACACCTTAAGCATGCCGCAGAACGTGGCATTCAACAGAACACAAGCCAACGGCATGAACAATTGCAGCAAAAAGCTGACCAGAACCGTAACACAACATGTGTATAACCACAAGTAATAACTGCAGACACAGTATGGACTGGGACGGGTGCCCAGCATCCTCTACGTACTAAGAGAAAAGGATTTACCAGTAGGTATTAAAATCCTATTTTCTCATACGACCTAGAGGATGCTGGGGTCACATTAAGAACCATGGGGTTATACCAAAGCTCTTGAACGGGTGGGAGAGTGCGTACGACTCTGCAGCACCGAATGACCCAACTTGAGGTTATCATCAGCCAAGGTATCAAACTTGTAAAACTTAGCAAAAGTGTTTACTAAATAGCTGCTCGGCAAAGTTGCAATGCTGAGACTCCCCGACCAGCTGCCCAGGATGAACCCACCTTTCTAGTAGAATGGGTCTTCACCTAATTCAGTAACGGCAATCCTGCCGTGGAATGAGCATGCTGAATCTTACCACAGATTCAGCGCATAATGGTCTGCATGTAAGCAGGACACCCAATCCTGTTGGGAGCATACAGGACAAACAGAGCCTCTGTTTTCCTAATCTGAACCGTTCTGGTGACATAAATTTTCAAAGTTCTGACCACAGCCAGAGACTTTGACTCAACGAAGGTGTCAGTGGCCAAAGGCACCATGTGGAAAGATGAACCACCTTTGGCAGAAATTGTTGACGTGTCCTCAATTCTGCTCTATCTTCATGAAAGATCAAATAAAGGCTCTTGTGATACTGCATGGTTTGTACTGTTTTCCATGTGCTCCCAGATCTTTCAAGCAAGTAGCATGGTCAAGAAAGTTCTGTTTGAAAAGAAACAAACATTTACTGTCATTGTTATGCAAATAAACTTACATTAAAGCTAACAAGAAAGCACACTCGTTCTGTCTTTAAACTGATAAAAGAAACCCCAATAATATGGGGCATGCAAAAATTGAGATAAAACTCAGTTTTGCTCCTCTCCACGGAAATCTTTAATAAAAGGCGAAATATTTGTTAGTTCTGAAGAGAAACCAGAGCATGACCAAGATTCCACCTGTCGCCTGAGTGCCATGCCAGCAGTTCTCATTCAGCTCAAAGTGAGCACCCAATTTGAATGAAAGAAAGCAGATTTCTCACCAGGCTTCCCCTTGCTATAAACATGGTTTGTACTCTTTTCCATGTGCTCCCAGATCTTTCAAACAATTAGTGTGGTCAAGAAAGTTCTGTTTGAAAAGAAACAAACATTGACTGTCATTTCTATGCAAATGAGCTTACATTAAAGCACACTCGTTCTATCTTTAAACCGATAAAATAAAACCCCAATAAGATGGGGCATGCAAAAATTGAGATAAAACTCAGTTTTGCTCCTCTTCACGGAAATCTTTAGTAAAAGGCGAAAGATTTGTTCGTTCTGAAGAGAAACCACAGCATGACCAAGATTCTACCTGTCGCCTGAGTGCCATGCCAGCAGTCCTCATTCAGCTCAAAGTGAGCACCCAATTTGAAAGAAAGAAAGAAAGCAGATTTCTCACCAGGCTTCCCCTTGCTATAAACATGGTTTGTACTCTTTTCCATGTGCTCCCACATCTTTCAAGCAATTAGTATAGTCAAGAAAGTTCTGTTTGAAAAGAAACAAACATTTACTGTCATTTCTATGCAAATGTGCTTACATTAAAGCACACTCGTTCTATCTTTAAACTGATAAAAGAAACCCCAATAAGACGGGGCATGCAAAAATTGAGATAAAACTCAGTTTTGCTCCTCTCCACGGAAATCTTTAGTAAAAGGCGAAAGATTTGTTCGTTCTGAAGAGAAACCAGAGCATGACCAAGATTCCACCTGTCGCCTGAGTGCCATGCCAGCAGTCCTCATTCAGCTCAAAGTGAGCACCCAATTTGAAAGAAAGAAAGCAGATTTCTCACCAGGCTTCCCCTTGCTATAAGCATGGTTTGTACTCTTTTCCATGTGCTCCCAGATCTTTCAAGCAATTAGTATGGTCAAGAAAGTTCTGCTTGAAAAGAAACAGACATTTATTGTCATTGTTATGCAAATAAACTTACATTAAAGCTAACAAGAAAGCACACTCGTTCTGTCTTTAATCCGATAAAAGAAACCCCAATAATATGGGGCATGCAAAAATTGAGATAAAACTCAGTTTTGCTCCTCTCCACGGAAATCTTTAGTAAAAGGCGAAAGATTTGTTCGTTCTGAAGAGAAACCAGAGCATGACCAAGATTCCACCTGTCGCCTGAGTGCCGTGCCAGCAGTCCTCATTCAGATCAAAGTGAGCGCCCAATTTGAAAGAAAGCAGATTTCTCACCTGTCTTCTCCTTGCTATAAGCATGGTTTGTACTGTAT
Organism: Pseudophryne corroboree; assembly: GCF_028390025.1. Classification (NCBI taxonomy): domain Eukaryota; kingdom Metazoa; phylum Chordata; class Amphibia; order Anura; family Myobatrachidae; genus Pseudophryne; species Pseudophryne corroboree. The sequence goes on along the minus strand of NW_026970402.1, from coordinate 26,694 downwards.
TCCATGTGCTCCCAGATCTTTCAAGCAAGTAGCATGGTCAAGAAAGTTCTGTTTGAAAAGAAACAAACATTTACTGTCATTTCTATGCAAATGAGCTTACATTAAAGCACACTCATTCTATCTTTAAACCGATAAAAGAAACCCCAAAAAGATGGGGCATGCAAAAATTGAGATAAAACTCGGTTTTGCTCCTCTCCACGGAAATCTTTAGTAAAAGGCGAAAGATTTGTTCGTTCTGAAGAGAAACCAGAGCATGACCAAGATTTTTATCTGAAAATATGTGTTCTCCCTGCAGTTGTTGTCCCCAGATGAGAGTTCCCTTGTGCTGCCTCAGTTGAATCTCCTTTACTTGACAGGGGGATGCTCGAGCAGCGACCCTCCCCAGCTCTAGCCCAACTCCTACTTACCTGCCAGGTGAGATACTATGATCATGAAGGTGCTTCTCCCAGGGCAAGGCTCACCCATTGCACTCTGGGTGTGCTGCTTCTGCGTTTTCCCCAAATGTGGGAAACTTGACTGCATAATTTGTGTTTCCCCTGGTCGGCTCTCGTATAATTCAGATCTCTTTGTCTCAGGTCTCTCTCCAGCCTAGTTTGCTGTCTGTTTCCACTTCTCTTTTCTTGAGCCGCTCCCTTCTATGCCCTTGCGCACTATCCTGACTTCTACCGTCTGCTTACTTCGTGCCTTCCAACGCACAATGCAAACTACAGGTAGTGCTGCAGGGCCCACACCCTTTTACTTGCCTTACAGAGCGTCTCTGGAGCAGTTACAGTGCCCAGCTGCTGCAAGAAATCAGCTTGAATGCTTCAGGGGCTGGGGCATAGCCAACATGAGCCCCACACCGAAGGAGGGTGGAGGTGTGTAATGCGAACTAGGGGTCATCCAAGCGCCGCAAAAGGCCGCCATGCCCTGCACGCCCCTTGTCTCTTTTCATATGCAGACGAGGGTTGAAGCCAACTTTGACCCACTGTTTGGATGACATCACCATATGCAAATCCATCTGCTGCAGGCCTTCCCCCAGGAATGCTTGCACTAGTTGTTGCATTTGGTTTGTTGTTTGGGGGTGCTTCAGTATTAGGCAGCCTTCTGCCCTCCCATGTTCATCTGAAAATATGTGTTCTCCCTGCAGTTGTTGTCCCCAGATGAGAGTTCCCTTGTGCTGCCTCAGTTGAATCTCCTTTACTTGACAGAGATGTGCCTGAGCAGCGGCCCTCCCCAGCCCTATCCCAAATCATACTTATTTTGCATAGGCGATACCATGGTCATGAAGATTGTTCTCCCAGGGTGAGGTTCATTCATTGCATTCTGGGTATGCTGACCCCTGTGATTTCCCCAAATGTGGGAAACTCGACTGCATTATTTGTGGTAGTGGGGGACTGTGTTTGTGCTTTCCTCTGGTCAGCTCTGGTAAAAATCAGATTTCTTTATATCAGATCTTCCTCTAGCCTTGTTCTTCTTTCGAGAGTTCCCTTGTGCTGCCTCAGTTGGATCTCTTTCACTTGAGAGGGGGGTGCCCGAGCAGCGACCCTCCCCAGCTCTAGCCCAACTCCTACTTACCTGCCAGGTGAGATACTATGATCATGAAGGTGCTTCTCCCAGGGCAAGGCTCACCCATTGCACTCTGGTTGTGCTGCCCCTGCGATTTCCCCAAATGTGGGAAACTTGACTGCATAATTTGTGTTTCCCTTGGTCATCTCTCGTATAATTCAGATCTCTTTGTCTCAGGTCTCTCTCCAGCCTAGTTTGCTGTCTGTTTCCACTTCTCTTTTCTTGAGCCGCTCCCTTCTATGCCCTTGCGCACTATCCTGACTTCTCCCGTCTGCTTACTTCGTGCCTTCCAACGCACAATGCAAACTACAGGTAGTGCTGCAGGGCCCACACCCTTTTACTTGCCTTACAGAGCAGCTCTGGAGCAGTTACAGTGCCCAGCTGCTGCAAGAAATCAGCTTGAATGCTTCAGGGGCTGGGGCATAGCCAACATGAGCCCCACACCGAAGGAGGGTGGAGGTGTGTAATGCGAACTAGGGGTCATCCAAGCGCCGCAAAAGGCCGCCATGCCCTGCACGCCCCTTTTCTCTTTTCATATGCAGACGAGGGTTGAAGCCAACTTTGACCCACTGCTTGGATGGCATCACCATATGCAAATCCATCTGCTGCAGGCCTTCCCCCAGGAATGCTTGCACTGGTTGTTGCATTTGGTTTGTTGTTTGGGGGTGCTTCAGTATTAGGCAGCCTTCTGCCCTCCCATGTTCATCTGAAAATATGTGTTCTCCCTGCAGTTGTTGTCCCCAGATGAGAGTTCCCTTGTGCTGCCTCAGTTGAATCTCCTTTACTTGAAAGAGATGTGCCTGAGCAGCGGCCCTCCCCAGCCCTATCCCAAATCATACTTATTTTGCATAGGAGAGACCATGGTCTTGAAGATTGTTCTCCCAGGGTGAGGTTCATTCATTGCATTCTGGGTATGCTGACCCCTGTGATTTCCCCAAATGTGGGAAACTCAACTGCATTATTTGTGGTAGTGGGGGACTGTGTTTGTGCTTTCCTCTGGTCAGCTCTGGTAAAAGTCAGATTTCTTTGTTTCAGATCTTCCTCTAGCCTTGTTCTTCTTTCGAGAGTTCCCTTGTGCTGCCTCAGTTGGATCTCCTTCACTTGACAGGGGGGTGCCCGTGCAGCGACTCTCCCCAGCTCTAGCCCAACTTCTACTTACCTGCCAGGTGAGATACTATAATCATGAAGGTGCTTCTCCCAGGGCAAGGCTCACCCATTGCACTCTGGATGTGCTGCCCCTGCGATTTCCCCAAATGTGGGAAACTTGACTGCATAATTTGTGTTTCCCCTGGTCGGCTCTCGTATAATTCAGATCTCTTTGTCTCAGGTCTCTCTCCAGCCTAGTTTGCTGTCTGTTTCCACTTCTCTTTTCTTAAGCCGCTCCATTCTATGGCCTTGCGCACTATCCTTACTTCTCCCGTCTGCTTACTTTGTGCCTTCCAATGCACAATGCAAACTACAGGTAGTGCTGCAGGGCCCACACCCTTTTACTTGCCGTACAGAGCAGCTCTGGAGCAGTTACAGTGCCCAGCTACTGCAAGAAATCAGCTTGAATGCTTCAGGGGCTGGGGCATAGCCAACATGAGCCCCACACCGAAGGAGGGTGGAGGTGTTTAATGCGAACTAGGGGTCATCCAAGCGCCGCAAAAGGCCGCCATGCCCTGCACGCCCCTTTTCTCTTTTCATATGCAGACGAGGGTTGAAGCCAACTTTGACCCACTGCTTTGGATGACATCACCATATGCAAATCCATCTGCTGCAGGCCTTCCCCCAGGAATGCTTGCACTAGTTGTTGCATTTGGTTTGTTGTTTGGGGGTGCTTCAGTATTAGGCAGCCTTCTGCCCTCCCATGTTCATCTGAAAATATGTGTTCTCCCTGCAGTTGTTGTCCCCAGATGAGAGTTCCCTTATGCTGCCTCAGTTGAATCTCCTTTACTTGAAAGAGATGTGCCTGAGCAGCGGCCCTCCCCAGCCCTATCCCAAATCATACTTATTTTGCATAGGAGATACCATGGTCATGAAGATTATTCTCCCAGTGTGAGGTTCATTCATTGCATTCTGGGTATGCTGACCCCTGTGATTTCCCCAAATGTGGGAAACTCGACAGCATTATTTGTGGTAGTGGGGGACTGTGTTTGTGTTTTCCTCTGGTCAGCTCTGGTAAAAGTCAGATTTCTTTGTCTCAGATCTTCCTCTAGCCTTGTTCTTCTTTCGAGAATTCCCTTGTGCTGCCTCAGTTGGATCTCCTTCACTTGACAGGGGGTTACCCGAGCAGCGACCCTCCCCAGCTCTAGCCCAACTCCTACTTACCTGCCAGGTGAGATACTATGATCACGTAGGTGCTTCTCCCAGGGCAAGGCTCACCCATTGCACTCTGGGTGTGCTGCTCCTGCGATTTCCCCAAATGTGGGAAACTTGACTGCATAATTTGTGTTTCCCCTGGTCGGCTCTCGTATAATTCAGATCTCTTTGTCTCAGGTCTCTCTCCAGCCTAGTTTGCTGTCTGTTTCCACTTCTCTTTTCTTAAGTGCCTTCCAATGCACAATGCAAACTACAGGTAGTGCTGCAGGGCCCACACCCTTTTACTTGCCGCACAGAGCAGCTCTGGAGCTGTTACAGTGCCCAGCTGCTGCAAGAAATCAGCTTGAATGCTTCAGGGGCTGGGGCATAGCAAACATGAGCCCCACACCGAAGGAGGGTGGGGGTGTTTAATGTGAACTAAGGGTCATCCAAGCGCCGCAAAAGGCCGCCATGCCCTGCATACCCCTTTTCTCTTTTCATATGCAGATGAGGGTTCCAGCCAACTTTGGCCCACTGCTTGGATGACATCACCGTATGCAAATCCGTCTTCTGCAGAACTTCCCCCAGGAATGCTTGTACTAGTTGTTGCATTTGGTTTGTTGTTTGGGGGTGCTTCAGTATTAGGCAGCCTTCTGCCCTCCCATGTTCATCTGAAAATATGTGTTCTCCCTGCAGTTGTTGTCCCCAGATGGGAGTTCCCTTGTGCTGCCTCAGTTGAATCTCCTTTACTTGACAGAGATGTGCCTGAGCAGCGGCCCTCCCCAGCCCTATCCCAAATCATACTTATTTTGCATAGGAGATACCATTTTCATGAAGATTGTTCTCCGAGGGTGAGGTTCATTCATTGCATTTTGGGTATGCTGACCCCTGTGATTTCCCCAAATGTGGGAAACTCGACTGCATTATTTGTGGTAGTGGGGGACTGTGTTTGTGCTTTCCTCTGGTCAGCTCTGGTAAAAATCAGATTTCTTTATATCAGATCTTCCTCTAGCCTTGTTCTTCTTTCGAGAGTTCCCTTGTGCTGCCTCAGTTGGATCTCTTTCACTTGAGAGGGGGGTGCCCGAGCAGTGACCCTCCCCAGCTCTAGCCCAACTCCTACTTACCTGCCAGGTGAGATACTATGATCATGAAGGTGCTTCTCCCAGGGCAAGGCTCACCCATTGCACTCTGGTTGTGCTGCCCCTGCGATTTCCCCAAATGTGGGAAACTTGACTGCATAATTTGTGTTTCCCTTGGTCATCTCTCGTATAATTCAGATCTCTTTGTCTCAGGTCTCTCTCCAGCCTAGTTTGCTGTCTGTTTCCACTTCTCTTTTCTTGAGCCGCTCCCTTCTATGCCCTTGCGCACTATCCTGACTTCTCCCGTCTGCTTACTTCGTGCCTTCCAACGCACAATGCAAACTACAGGTAGTGCTGCAGGGCCCACACCCTTTTACTTGCCTTACAGAGCAGCTCTGGAGCAGTTACAGTGCCCAGCTGCTGCAAGAAATCAGCTTGAATGCTTCAGGGGCTGGGGCATAGCCAACATGAGCCCCACACCGAAGGAGGGTGGAGGTGTGTAATGCGAACTAGGGGTCATCCAAGCGCCGCAAAAGGCCGCCATGCCCTGCACGCCCCTTTTCTCTTTTCATATGCAGACGAGGGTTGAAGCCAACTTTGACCCACTGCTTGGATGGCATCACCATATGCAAATCCATCTGCTGCAGGTCTTCCCCCAGGAATGCTTGCACTAGTTGTTGCATTTGGTTTGTTGTTTGGGGGTGCTTCAGTATTAGGCAGCCTTCTGCCCTCCCATGTTCATCTGAAAATATGTGTTCTCCCTGCAGTTGTTGTCCCCAGATGAGAGTTCCCTTGTGCTGCCTCAGTTGAATCTCCTTTACTTGACAGAGATGTGCCTGAGCAGCGGCCCTCCCCAGCCCTATCCCAAATCATACTTATTTTGCATAGGAGAGACCATGGTCTTGAAGATTGTTCTCCCAGGGTGAGGTTCATTCATTGCATTCTGGGTATGCTGACCCCTGTGATTTCCCCAAATGTGGGAAACTCAACTGCATTATTTGTGGTAGTGGGGGACTGTGTTTGTGCTTTCCTCTGGTCAGCTCTGGTAAAAGTCAGATTTCTTTGTTTCAGATCTTCCTCTAGCCTTGTTCTTCTTTCGAGAGTTCCCTTGTGCTGCCTCAGTTGGATCTCCTTCACTTGACAGGGGGGTGCCCGTGCAGCGACTCTCCCCAGCTCTAGCCCAACTTCTACTTACCTGCCAGGTGAGATGCTATAATCATGAAGGTGCTTCTCCCAGGGCAAGGCTCACCCATTGCACTCTGGATGTGCTGCCCCTGCGATTTCCCCAAATGTGGGAAACTTGACTGCATAATTTGTGTTTCCCCTGGTCGGCTCTGGTATAATTCAGATCTCTTTGTCTCAGGTCTCTCTCCAGCCTAGTTTGCTGTCTGTTTCCACTTCTCTTTTCTTAAGCCGCTCCATTCTATGGCCTTGCGCACTATCCTTACTTCTCCCGTCTGCTTACTTTGTGCCTTCCAATGCACAATGCAAACTACAGGTAGTGCTGCAGGGCCCACACCCTTTTACTTGCCGTACAGAGCAGCTCTGGAGCAGTTACAGTGCCCAGCTGCTGCAAGAAATCAGCTTGAATGCTTCAGGGGCTGGGGCATAGCCAACATGAGCCCCACACCGAAGGAGGGTGGAGGTGTTTAATGCGAACTAGGGGTCATCCAAGCGCCGCAAAAGGCCGCCATGCCCTGCACGCCCCTTTTCTCTTTTCATATAAAGACGAGGGTTGAAGCCAACTTTGACCCACTGCTTTGGATGACATCACCATATGCAAATCCATCTGCTGCAGGCCTTCCCCCAGGAATGCTTGCACTAGTTGTTGCATTTGGTTTGTTGTTTGGGGGTGCTTCTGTATTAGGCAGCCTTCTGCCCTCCCATGTTCATCTGAAAATATGTGTTCTCCCTGCAGTTGTTGTCCCCAGATGAGAGTTCCTTTATGCTGCCTCAGTTGAATCTCCTTTACTTGACAGAGATGTGCCTGAGCAGCGGCCCTCCCCAGCCCTATCCCAAATCATACTTATTTTGCATAGGAGAGACCATGGTCATGAAGATTATTCTCCCAGTATGAGGTTCATTCATTGCATTCTGGGTATGCTGACCCCTGTGATTTCCCCAAATGTGGGAAACTCGACAGCATTATTTGTGGTAGTGGGAGACTGTGTTTGTGTTTTCCTCTGGTCAGCTCTGGTAAAAGTCAGATTTCTTTGTCTCAGATCTTCCTCTAGCCTTGTTCTTCTTTCGAGAATTCCCTTGTGCTGCCTCAGTTGGATCTCCTTCACTTGACAGGGGGGGTACCCGAGCAGCGACCCTCCCCAGCTCTAGCCCAACTCCTACTTACCTGCCAGGTGAGATACTATGATCACGTAGGTGCTTCTCCCAGGGCAAGGCTCACCCATTGCACTCTGGGTGTGCTGCTCCTGCGATTTCCCCAAATGTGGGAAACTTGACTGCATAATTTGTGTTTCCCCTGGTCGGCTCTCGTATAATTCAGATCTCTTTGTCTCAGGTCTCTCTCCAGCCTAGTTTGCTGTCTGTTTCCACTTCTCTTTTCTTAAGTGCCTTCCAATGCACAATGCAAACTACAGGTAGTGCTGCAGGGCCCACACCCTTTTACTTGCCTTACAGAGCAGCTCTGGAGCTGTTACAGTGCCAAGCTGCTGCAAGAAATCAGCTTGAATGCTTCAGGGGCTGGGGCATGGCCAACATGAGCCCCACACCGAAGGAGGGTGGGGGTGTTTAATGCGAACTAAGGGTCATCCAAGCGCCGCAAAAGGCCGCCATGCCCTGCATACCCCTTTTCTCTTTTCATATGCAGATGAGGGTTCCAGCCAACTTTGGCCCACTGCTTGGATGACATCACCGTATGCAAATCCGTCTTCTGCAGACCTTCCCCCAGGAATGCTTGTACTAGTTGTTGCATTTGGTTTGTTGTTTGGGCGTGCTTCAGTATTAGGCAGCCTTCTGCCCTCCCATGTTCATCTGAAAATATGTGTTCTCCCTGCAGTTGTTGTCCCCAGATGAGAGTTCCCTTGTGCTGCCTCAGTTGAATCTCCTTTACTTGACAGAGATGTGCCTGAGCAGCGGCCCTCCCCAGCCCTATCCCAAATCATACTTATTTTGCATAGGAGATACCATGGTCATAAAGACTGTTCTCCCAGGATGAGGTTCATTCATTGCATTCTGGGTATGCTGACCCCTGTGATTTCCCCAAATGTGGGAAACTCAACTGCATTATTTGTGGTAGTGGGGGACTGTTTTTGTGTTTTCCTCTGGTCAGCTCTGGTAAAAGTCAGATTTCTTTGTCTCAGATCTTCCTCTAGCCTTATTCTTCTTTCGAGAGTTCCATTGTGCTGCCTCAGTTTGATCTCCTTCACTTGACAGGGGGGTACCCGAGTAGCGACCCTCCCCAGCTCTAGCCCAACTCCTACATACCTGCCAGGTGAGATACTATGATCATGAAGGTGCTTCTCCCAGGGCAAGGCTCACCCATTGCACTCTGGGTGTGCTGCTCCTGCGATTTCCCCAAATGTGGGAAACTTGACTGCATAATTTGTGTTTCCCCTGGTCGGCGCTTGTATAATTCAGATCTCTTTGTCTCAGGTCTCTCTCCAGCCTAGTTTGCTGTCTGTTTCCACTTCTCTTTTCTTGAGCCCCTGCCGTCTATGCCCTTGTGCACTCTCCTGACTTCTCCTGTCTGCTTACTTTGTGCCTTCCAACGCACAATGCGAACTACAGGTAGTGCTGCAGGGCCCACACCCTTTTACTTGCCTTACAGAGCAGCTCTGGAGCTGTTACAGTGCCCAGCTGCTGCAAGAAATCAGCTTGAATACTTCAGGGGCTGGGGCATAGCCAACATGAGCCCCACACCGAAGGAGAATGGAGGTGTTTAATGCGAACTAGGGGTCATCCAAGCACCGCAAAAGGCCGCCATGCCCTGCATAACCCTTTTTTCTTTGCATATGCAGATGAGGGTTCCAGCCAACTTTGGCCCACTGCTTGGATGACATCACCGTATGCAAATCCGTCTTCTGCAGACCTTCTCCCAGGAATGCTTTTACTAGTTGTTGCATTTGGTTTGTTGTTTGGGGGTGCTTCAGTATTAGGCAGCCTTCTGCCCTCCCATGTTCATCTGAAAATATGTGTTCTCCCTGCAGTTGTTGTCCCCAGATGAGAGTTCCCTTGTGCTGCCTCAGTTGAATCTCCTTTACTTGACAGAGATGTGCCTGAGCAGCGGCCCTCCCCAGCCCTATCCCAAATCATACTTATTTTGCATAGGAGATACCATGGTCATGAAGATTGTTCTCCCAGGGTTAGGTTCATTCATTGCATTCTGGGTATGCTGACCCCTGTGATTTCCCCAAATGTGGGAAACTCAACTGCATTATTTGTGGTAGTGGGGGACTGTGTTTGTGCTTTCCTCTGGTCAGCTCTGGTAAAAGTCAGATTTCTTTGTCTCAGATCTTCCTCTAGCCTTGTTCTTCTTTTGAGAGTTCCCTTGTGTTGCCTCAGTTGGATCTCCTTCACTTGACAGGGGGGTGCCCGAGCAGCGACCCTCCCCAGCTCTAGCCCAACTCCTACTTACCTGCCAGGTGAGATACTATGATCATGTAGGTGCTTCTCCCAGGGCAAGGCTCACCCATTGCACTCTGGGTGTGCTGCCCCTGCGATTTCCCCAAATGTGGGAAACTTGACTGCATAATTTGTGTTTCCCCTGGTCGGCTCTCATATAATTCAGATCTCTTTGTCTCAGGTCTCTCTCCAGCCTAGTTTGCTGTCTGTTTCCACTTCTTTTTTCTTGAGCCCCTCCCTTCTATACCCTTGTGGACTCTCTTGACTTCTCCTCCTGTCTGCTTACTTTGTGCCTTCCAACGCACAATGCAAACTACAGGTAGTGCTGCAGGGCCCACACCCTTTTACTTGCCTTTCAGAGCAGCTCTGGAGCTGTTACAGTGCCCAGCTGCTGCAAGAAATCAGCTTGAATGCTTCAGGGGCTGGGGCATAGCCAACATGAGCCCCACACCGACGGAGGGTGGAGGTGTTTAATGCGAACTAAGGGTCATCCAAGCGCCGCAAAAGGCCGCCATGCCCTGCATACCCCTTTTCTCTTTTCATATGCAGATGAGGGTTCCAGCCAACTTTGGCCCACTGCTTGGATGACATCACCGTATGCAAATCCGTCTTCTGCAGACCTTCCCCCAGGAATGCTTGTACTATTTGTTGCATTTGGTTTGTTGTTTGGGGTGCTTCAGTATTAGGCAGCCTTCTGCTCTCCCATGTTCATCTGAAAATATGTGTTCTCCCTGCAGTTGTTGTCCCCAGATGAGAGTTCCCTTGTGCTGCCTCAGTTGAATCTCCTTTACTTGACAGAGATGTGCCTGAGCAGCGGCCCTCCCCAGCCCTATCCCAAATCATACTTATTTTGCATAGGAGATACCATGGTCATGAAGATTGTTCTCCCAGGGTGAGGTTCATTCATTGCATTCTGGGTATGCTGACCCCTGTGATTTCCCCAAATGTGGGAAACTCGACTGCATTATTTGTGGTAGTGGGGGACTGTGTTTGTGCTTTCCTCTGGTCAGCTCTGGTAAAAGTCAGATTTCTTTGTCTCAGATCTTCCTCTAGCCTTGTTCTCTTTTTGAGAGTTTCCTTGTGCTGCCTCAGTTGGATCTCCTTCACTTGACAGGGGGGTGCCCGAGCAGCGACCCTCCCCAGCTCAAGCCCAACTCTTACTTACCTGCCAGGTGAGATACTATGATCAGGAAGGTGCTTCTCCCAGGGCAAGGCTCACCCATTGCACTCTGGGTGTGCTGCTCCTACGATTTCCCCAAATGTGGGACACTTGATTGCATAATTTGTGTTTCCTCTGGTCGGCTACTCGTATAATTCAGATCTCTTTGTCTCAGGTCTCTCTTTAGCCTAGTTTGCTGTCTGTTTCCACTTCTCTTTTCTTGAGCCCCTGCCTTCTATGCCCTTGTGCACTCTCCTGACTTCTCCTGTCTGCTTACTTTGTGCCTTCCAACGCACAATGCGAACTACAGGTAGTGCTGCAGGGCCCACACCCTTTTACTTGCCTTACAGAGCAGCTCTGGAGCTGTTACAGTGCCCAGCTGCTGCAAGAAATCAGCTTGAATACTTCAGGGGCTGGGGCATAGCCAACATGAGCCCCACACCGAAGGAGAATGGAGGTGTTTAATGCGAACTAGGGGTCATCCAAGCGCCGCAAAAGGCCGCCATGCCCTGCATAACCCTTTTTTCTTTGCATATGCAGATGAGGGTTCCAGCCAACTTTGGCCCACTGCTTGGATGACATCACCGTATGCAAATCCGTCTTCTGCAGACCTTCTCCCAGGAATGCTTTTACTAGTTGTTGCATTTGGTTTGTTGTTTGGGGGTGCTTCAGTATTAGGCAGCCTTCTGCCCTCCCATGTTCATCTGAAAATATGTGTTCTCCCTGCAGTTGTTGTCCCCAGATGAGAGTTCCCTTGTGCTGCCTCAGTTGAATCTCCTTTACTTGACAGAGATGTGCCTGAGCAGCGGCCCTCCCCAGCCCTATCCCAAATCATACTTATTTTGCATAGGAGATACCATGGTCATGAAGATTGTTCTCCCAGGGTTAGGTTAATTCATTGCATTCTGGGTATGCTGACCCCTGTGATTTCCCCAAATGTGGGAAACTCAACTGCATTATTTGTGGTAGTGGGGGACTGTGTTTGTGCTTTCCTCTGGTCAGCTCTGGTAAAAGTCAGATTTCTTTGTCTCAGATCTTCCTCTAGCCTTGTTCTTCTTTCGAGAGTTCCCTTGTGTTGCCTCAGTTGGATCTCCTTCACTTGACAGGGGGGTGCCCGAGCAGCGACCCTCCCCAGCTCTAGCCCAACTCCTACTTACCTGCCAGGTGAGATACTATGATCATGTAGGTGCTTCTCCCAGGGCAAGGCTCACCCATTGCACTCTGGGTGTGCTGCCCCTGCGATTTCCCCAAATGTGGGAAACTTGACTGCATAATTTGTGTTTCCCCTGGTCGGCTCTCATATAATTCAGATCTCTTTGTCTCAGGTCTCTCTCCAGCCTAGTTTGCTGTCTGTTTCCACTTCTTTTTTCTTGAGCCCCTCCCTTCTATACCCTTGTGGACTCTCTTGACTTCTCCTCCTGTCTGCTTACTTTGTGCCTTCCAACGCACAATGCAAACTACAGGTAGTGCTGCAGGGCCCACACCCTTTTACTTGCCTTTCAGAGCAGCTCTGGAGCTGTTACAGTGCCCAGCTGCTGCAAGAAATCAGCTTGAATGCTTCAGGGGCTGGGGCATAGCCAACATGAGCCCCACACCGACGGAGGGTGGAGGTGTTTAATGCGAACTAAGGGTCATCCAAGCGCCGCAAAAGGCCGCCATGCCCTGCATACCCCTTTTCTCTTTTCATATGCAGATGAGGGTTCCAGCCAACTTTGGCCCACTGCTTGGATGACATCACCGTATGCAAATCCGTCTTCTGCAGACCTTCCCCCAGGAATGCTTGTACTATTTGTTGCATTTGGTTTGTTGTTTGGGGTGCTTCAGTATTAGGCAGCCTTCTGCTCTCCCATGTTCATCTGAAAATATGTGTTCTCCCTGCAGTTGTTGTCCCCAGATGAGAGTTCCCTTGTGCTGCCTCAGTTGAATCTCCTTTACTTGACAGAGATGTGCCTGAGCAGCGGCCCTCCCCAGCCCTATCCCAAATCATACTTATTTTGCATAGGAGATACCATGGTCATGAAGATTGTTCTCCCAGGGTGAGGTTCATTCATTGCATTCTGGGTATGCTGACCCCTGTGATTTCCCCAAATGTGGGAAACTCGACTGCATTATTTGTGGTAGTGGGGGACTGTGTTTGTGCTTTCCTCTGGTCAGCTCTGGTAAAAGTCAGATTTCTTTGTCTCAGATCTTCCTCTAGCCTTGTTCTCTTTTTGAGAGTTTCCTTGTGCTGCCTCAGTTGGATCTCCTTCACTTGACAGGGGGGTGCCCGAGCAGCGACCCTCCCCAGCTCAAGCCCAACTCCTACTTACCTGCCAGGTGAGATACTATGATCAGGAAGGTGCTTCTCCCAGGGCAAGGCTCACCCATTGCACTCTGGGTGTGCTGCTCCTACGATTTCCCCAAATGTGGGACACTTGATTGCATAATTTGTGTTTCCTCTGGTCGGCTACTCGTATAATTCAGATCTCTTTGTCTCAGGTCTCTCTTTAGCCTAGTTTGCTGTCTGTTTCCACTTCTCTTTTCTTGAGCCCCTGCCTTCTATGCCCTTGTGCACTCTCCTGACTTCTCCTGTCTGCTTACTTTGTGCCTTCCAACGCACAATGCAAACTACAGGTAGTGCTGCAGGGCCAACACCCTTTTACTTGCCTTACAGAGCAGCTCTGGAGCTGTTACAGTGCCCAGCTGCTGCAAGAAATCAGCTTGAATGCTTCAGGGGCTGGGGCATAGCCAACATGAGCCCCACACCGACGGAGGGTGGAGGTGTTTAATGCGAACTAAGGGTCATCCAAGCACCGCAAAAGGCCGCCATGCCCTGCATAACCCTTTTCTCTTTTCATATGCAGATGAGGGTTCCAGCCAACCTTGGCCCACTGCTTGGATGACATCACCGTATGCAAATCCGTCTTCTGCAGACCTTTTCCCAGGAATGCTTGTACTAGTTGTTGCATTTGGTTTGTTGTTTGGGGGTGCTTCAGTATTAGGCAGCCTTCTGCTCTCCCATTTTCATCTGAAAATATGTGTTCTCCCTGCTGTTGTTGTCCCCAGATGAGAGTTCCCTTGTGCTGCCTCAGTTGAATCTCCTTTACTTGACAGAGATGTGCCTGAGCAGCGGCCCTCCCCAGCCCTATCCCAAATCATACTTATTTTGCATAGGAGATACCATTATCATGAAGATTGTTCTCCCAGGGTGAGGTTCATTCATTGCATTCTGGGTATGCTGACCCCTGTGATTTCCCCAAATGTGGGAAACTCGACTGCATTATTTGTGGTAGTGGGGGACTGTGTTTGTGCTTTCCTCTGGTCAGCTCTGGTAAAAGTCAGATTTCTTTGTCTCAGATCTTCCTCTAGCCTTGTTCTTTTTTCGAGAGTTTCCTTGTGCTGCCTCAGATGGATCTCCTTCACTTGGCAGGGGGGTGCCCGAACAGCGACCCTCCCCAGCTCTAGCCCAACTCCTACTTACCTGCCAGGTGAGATACTATGATCAGGAAGGTGCTTCTCCCAGGGCAAGGCTCACCCAATGCACTCTGGGTGTGCTGCTCCTAAGATTTCCCCAAATGTGGGACACTTGATTACATAATTTGTGTTTCCTCTGGTCGGCTCTCGTATAATTCAGATCTCTTTGTCTCAGGTCTCTCTCCAGCCTAGTTTGCTGTCTGTTTCCACTTCTCTTTTCTTGAGCCGCTCCCTTCTATGCCCTTGTGCACTATCCTGACTTCCCCGTCTGCTTACTTTGTGCCTTCCAACGCACAATGCAAACTACAGGTAGTGCTGCAGGGCCCACACCCTTTTACTTGCTTTACAGAGCAGCTCTGGAGCTGTTACAGTGCCCAGCTGCTGCAAGAAATCAGCTTGAATGCTTCAGGGGCTGGGGCATAGCCAACATGAGCCCCACACCGAAGGAGGGTGGAGGTGTTTAATGCGAACTAGGGGTCATCCAAGCGCCGCAAAAGGCCGCCTTGCCCTGCACACCCCTTTTTTATTTTCATATGCAGACGAGGGTTGAAGCCAACTTTGACCCACTGCTTGGATGACATCACCATATGCAAATCCATCTGTGGCAGGCCTTCCCCCAGGAATGCTTGCACTAGTTGTTGCATTTGGTTTGTTGTTTGGGGGTGCTTCAGTATTAGGCAGCCTTCTGCCCTCCCATGTTCATCTGAAAATATATGTTCTCCCTGCAGTTGTTGTCCCAAGATGAGAGTTCCCTTGTGCTGCCTCAGTTGAATCTCCTTTACTTGACAGAGATGTGCATGAGCAGCGGCCCTCCCCAGCCCTATTCCAAATCATACTTATTTTGCATAGGAGATACCATGGTCATGAAGATTTTTCTCCCAGGGTGAGGTTCATTCATTGCATTTTGGGTATGCTGACCGCTGTGATTTCCCCAAATGTGGGAAACTTGACTGCATTATTTGTGGTAGTGGGAGACTGTGTTTGTGCTTTCCTCTGGTCAGCTCTGGTAAAAGTCAGATTTCTTTGTCTCAGATTTTCCTTTAGCCTTGTTCTTCTTTCGAGAGTTCCCTTGTGCTGCCTCAGTTTGATCTCCTTCACTTTACAGGGGGGTACACGAGCAGCGACCCTCCCCAGCTCTAGCCCAACTCCTACTTACCTGCCAGGTGAGATACTATGATCATGAAGGTGCTTCTCCCAGGGCAAGGCTCACCCATTGTACTCTGGGTGTGCTGCTCCTGCGATTTCCCCAAATGTGGGAAACTTGACTGCATAATTTGTGTTTCCCCTGGTCGGCTCTCGTATAATTCAGATCTCTTTGTCTCAGGTCTCTCTCCAGCCTAGTTTGCTGTCTGTTTCCACTTCTCTTTTCTTCAGCCGCTCCCTTCTATACCCTTGTGCACTATCCTGACTTCTCCTCCCGTCTGCTTACTTTGTGCCTTCCAATGCACAATGCAAACTACAGGTAGTGCTGCAGGGCCCACACCCTTTTACTTGCCTTACAGAGCAGCTCTGGAGCTGTTACAGTGCCCAGCTCCTGCAAGAAATCAGCTTGAATGCTTCAGGGGCTGGGGCATAGCCAACATGAGCCCCACACCGAAGGAGGGTGGAGGTGTTTAATGCAAACAAGGGGTCAGACAAGCGCCGCAAAAGGCCACCATGCCCTGCACGCCCCTTTTCTGTTTTCATATGCAGACGAGGGTTGAAGCCAACTTTGACCCACTGCTTGGATGACATCACCATATGCAAATCCATCTGCGGCAGGCCTTCCCCCAGGAATGCTTGCACTAGTTGTTGCATTTGGTTTGTTGTTTGGGGGTGCTTCAGTATTAGGCAGCCTTCTGCCCTCCCATGTTCATCTGAAAATATGTGTTCTCCCTGCAGTTGTTGTCCCCAGATGAGAGTTCCCTTGTGCTGCCTCAGTTGAATCTCCTTAACTTGACAGAGATGTGCCTGAGCAGCGGCCCTCCCCAGCTCTATCCCAAATCATACTTATTTTGCATAGGAGATACCATGGTCATGAAGATTATTCTCCCAGGGTGAGGTTCATTCATTGCATTCTGGGTATGCTGACCCCTGTGATTTCCCCAAATGTGGGAAACTTGACTGCTTTATTTGTGGTAGTGGGGGACTGTGTTTGTGTTTTCCTCTGGTCAGCTCTGGTAAAAGTCAGATTTCTTTGTTTCAGATCTTCCTCTAGCCTTGTTCTTCTTTCGAGAGTTCCCTTGTGCTGCCTCAGTTGGATCTCCTTCACTTGACAGGGGGGTGCCCGAGCAGAGACCCTCCCCAGCTCTAGCCCAACTCCTACTTACCTGCCAGGTGAGATACTATGATCATGAAGGTGCTTCTCCCAGGGCAAGGCTCACCCATTGCACTCTGGGTGTGCTGCCCCTGCGATTTCCCCAAATGTGGGAAACTTGACTGCATAATTTGTGTTTCCCCTGGTCGGCTCTCGTATAATTCAGATCTCTTTGTCTCAGGTCTCTCTCCAGCCTAGTTTGCTGTCTGTTTCCACTTCTCTTTTCTTGAGCCGCTCCCTTCTATGCCCTTGCGCACTATCCTGACTTCTCCTCCTGTCTGCTTACTTTGTGCCTTCCAACGCACAATGCGAACTACAGGTAGTGCTGCAGGGCCCACACCCTTTTACTTGCCTTACAGAGCAGCTCTGGAGCTGTTACAGTGCCCAGCTGCTGCAAGAAATCAGCTTGAATGCTTCAGGGGCTGGGGCATAGCCAACATGAGCCCCACACCAAAGGAGGTTGGAGGTGTTTAATGCAAACTAGGGGTCAGCCAAGCGCCGCAAAAGGCCACCATGCCCTGCACGCCCCTTTTCTCTTTTCATATGCAGACGAGGGTTGAAGCCAACTTTGACCCACTGCTTGGATGACATCACCATATGCAAATCCATCTGCGGCAGGCCTTCCCCCAGGAATGCTTGCACTAGTTGTTGCATTTGGTTTGTTGTTTGGGGGTGCTTCAGTATTAGGCAGCCTTCTGCCCTCCCATGTTCATCTGAAAATATATGTTCTCCCTGCAGTTGTTGTCCCCAGATGAGAGTTCCCTTGTGCTGCCTCAGTTGAATCTCCTTTACTTGATAGAGATGTGCATGAGCAGCGGCCCTCCCCAGCCCTATTCCAAATCATACTTATTTTGCATAGGAGATACCATGGTCATGAAGATTTTTCTCCCAGGGTGAGGTTCATTCATTGCATTTTGGGTATGCTGACCCCTGTGATTTCCCCAAATGTGGGAAACTTGACTGCATTATTTGTGGTAGTGGGAGGCTGTGTTTGTGATTTCTTCTGGTCAGCTCTGGTAAAAGTCAGATTTCTTTGTCTCAGATTTTCCTTTAGCCTTGTTCTTCTTTCGAGAGTTCCCTTGTGCTGCCTCAGTTGGATCTCCTTCACTTTACAGGGGGGTACCCGAGCAGCAACCCTCCCCAGCTCTAGACCAACTCCTACTTACCTGCCAGGTGAGATACTATGATCATGAAGGTGCTTCTCCCAGGGCAAGGCTCACCCATTGTACTCTGGGTGTGCTGCTCCTGCGATTTCCCCAAATGTGGGAAACTTGACTGCATAATTTGTGTTTCCCCTGGTCGGCTCTCGTATAATTCAGATCTCTTTGTCTCAGGTCTCTCTCCAGCCTAGTTTGCTGTCTGTTTCCACTTCTCTTTTCTTCAGCCGCTTCCTTCTATACCCTTGTGCACTATCCTGACTTCTCCTCCCGTCTGCTTACTTTGTGCCTTCCAATGCACAATGCAAACTACAGGTAGTGCTGCAGGGCCCACACCCTTTTACTTGCCTTACAGAGCAGCTCTGGAGCTGTTACAGTGCCCAGCTGCTGCAAGAAATCAGCTTGAATGCTTCAGGGGCTGGGGCATAGCCAACATGAGCCCCACACCGAAGGAGGGTGGAGGTGTTTAATGCAAACTAGGGGTCAGTCAAGCGCCGCAAAAGGCCACCATGCCCTGCACGCCCCTTTTCTGTTTTCATATGCAGACGAGGGTTGAAGCCAACTTTGACCCACTGCTTGGATGACATCACCATATGCAAATCCATCTGCGGCAGGCCTTCCCCCAGGAATGCTTGCACTAGTTGTTGCATTTGGTTTGTTGTTTGGGGGTGCTTCAGTATTAGGCAGCCTTCTGCCCTCCCATGTTCATCTGAAAATATGTGTTCTCCCTGCAGTTGTTGTCCCCAGATGAGAGTTCCCTTGTGCTGCCTCAGTTGAATCTCCTTAACTTGACAGAGATGTGCCTGAGCAGCGGCCCTCCCCAGCTCTATCCCAAATCATACTTATTTTGCATAGGAGATACCATGGTCATGAAGATTATTCTCCCAGGGTGAGGTTCATTCATTGCATTCTGGGTATGCTGACCCCTGTGATTTCCCCAAATGTGGGAAACTCGACTGCTTTATTTGTGGTAGTGGGGGACTGTGTTTGTGTTTTCTTCTGGTCAGCTCTGGTAAAAGTCAGATTTCTTTGTTTCAGATCTTCCTCTAGCCTTGTTCTTCTTTTGAGAGTTCCCTTGTGCTGCCTCAGTTGGATCTCCTTCTCTTAACAGGGGGGTGCCCGAGCAGCGACCCTCCCCAGCTCTAGCCCAACTCCTACTTACCTGCCAGGTGAGATACTATGATCATGAAGGTGCTTCTCCCAGGGCAAGGCTCACCCATTGCACTCTGGGTGTGCTGCCCCTGCGATTTCCCCAAATGTGGGAAACTTGACTGCATAATTTGTGTTTCCCCTGGTCGGCTCTCGTATAATTCAGATCTCTTTGTCTCAGATCTCTCTACAGCCTAGTTTGCTGTCTGTTTCCACTTCTCTTTTCTTCAGCCGCTCCCTTCTATACCCTTGTGCACTATCCTGACTTCTCCTCCCGTCTGCTTACTTTGTGCCTTCCAATGTACAATGCAAACTACAGGTAGTGCTGCAGGGCCCACACCCTTTTACTTGCCTTACAGAGCAGCTCTGGAGCTGTTACAGTGCCCAGCTGCTGCAAGAAATCTGCTTGAATGCTTCAGGGGATGGGGCATGGCCAACATGAGCCCCACACCAAAGGAGGGTGGAGGTGTTTAATGCGAACTAGGGGTCATCCAAGCACCGCAAAAGGCCGCCATGCCCTGCACGCCCCTTTTCTCTTTTCATATGCAGATGAGGGTTGAAGCCAACTTTGACCAACTGCTTGGATGACATCACCGTATGCAAATCCGTCTTCTGCAGAACTTCCCCCAGGAATGCTTGCACTAGTTGTTGCATTTGGTTTGTTGTTTGGGGGTGCTTCAGTATTAGGCAGCCTTCTGCCCTCCCATGTTCATCTAAAAATATGTGTTCTCCCTGCAGTTGTTGTCCCCAGATGAGAGTTCCCTTGTGCTGCCTCAGTTGAATCTCCTTTACTTGACAGAGATGTGCATGAGCAGCGGCCCTCCCCAGCCCTATTCCAAATCATACTTATTTTGCATAGGAGATACCATGGTCATGAAGATTGTTCTCTCAGGGTGAGGTTCATTCATTGCATTTTGGGTATGCTGACCCCTGTGATTTCCCCAAATGTGGGAAACTTGACTGCATTATTTGTGGTAGTGGGGGACTGTGTTTGTGCTTTCCTCTGGTCAGCTCTGGTAAAAGTCAGATTTCTTTGTCTCTTATTGTATTCTAGCCTTGTTCTTCTTTCGAGAGTTCCCTTGTGCTGCCTCAGTTGGATCTCCTTCACTTGACAGGGGGGTACCCGAGCAGCGACCCTCCCCAGCTCTAGCCCAAATCCTACTTACCTGCCAGGTGAGATACTATGATCATGAAGGTGCTTCTCCCAGGGCAAGGCTCACCCATTGCACTCTGGGTGTGCTGCTCCTGCGATTTCCCCAAATGTGGGAAACTTGACTGCATAATTTGTGTTTCCCCTGGTCGGCTCTCGTATAATTCAGATCTCTTTGTCTCAGGTCTCTCTCCAGCCTAGTTTGCTGTCTGTTTCCACTTCTTTTTTCTTGAGCCGCTCCCTTCTATGCCCTTGCGCACTATCCTGACTTCTCCTCCTCTCTGCTTACTTTGTGCCTTCCAACGCACAATGCGAACTACAGGTAGTGCACCCACACCCTTTTACTTGCCTTACAGAGCAGCTCTGGAGCTGTTACAGTGCCCAGCTGCTGCAAGAAATCAGCTTGAATGCTTCAGGGGCTGGGGCATAGCCAACATGAGCCCCACACCGAAGGAGGGTGGAGGTGTTTAATGCGAACTAGGGGTCATCCAAGCGCCGCAAAAGGCCGCCATGCCCTGCACGCCCCTTTTCTCTTTTCATATGCAGACGAGGGTTGAAGCCAACTTTGACCCACTGCTTGGATGACATCACCATATGCAAATCCGTCTTCTGCAGAACTTCCCCCAGGAATGCTTGTACTAGTTGTTGCATTTGGTTTGTTGTTTGGGGGTGCTTCAGTATTAGGCAGCCTTCTGCCCTCCCATGTTCATCTGAAAATATGTGTTCTCCCTGCAGTTGTTGTCCCCAGATGAGAGTTCCCTTGTGCTGCCTCAGTTGAATCTCCTTTACTTGACAGAGATGTGCATGAGCAGCGGCCCTCCCCAGCCCTATTCCAAATCATACTTATTTTGCATAGGAGATACCATGGTCATGAAGATTGTTCTCCCAGGGTGAGGTTCATTCATTGCATTCTGGGTATGCTGACCTCTGTGATTTCCCCAAATGTGGGAAACGCGACTGCTTTATTTGTGGTAGTGGGGGACTGTGTTTGTGTTTTCCCCTGGTCAGCTCTGGTAAAAGTCAGATTTCTTTGTTTCAGATCTTCCTCTAGCCTTGTTCTTCTTTCGAGAGTTCCCTTGTGCTGCCTCAGTTGGATCTCCTTCACTTGACAGGGGGGTGCCCGAGCAGCGACCCTCCCCAGCTCTAGCCCAACTCCTACTTACCTGCCAGGTGAGATACTATGATCATGAAGGTGCTTCTCCCAGGGCAAGGCCCACCATTGCACTCTGGGTGTGCTGCCCCTGCGATTTCCCCAAATGTGGGAAACTTGACTGCATAATTTGTGTTTCCCCTGGTCGGCTCTCGTATAATTTAGATCTCTTTGTCTCAGGTCTCTCTCCAGCCTAGTTTGCTGTCTGTTTCCACTTCTTTTTTCTTGAGCCCCTCCCATCTATACCCTTGTGCACTATCCTGACTTCTCCTCCCGTCTGCTTACTTTGTGCCTTCCAATGCACAATGCAAACTACAGGTAGTGCTGCAGGGCCCACACCCTTTTACTTGCCTTACAGAGCAGCTCTGGAGCTGTTACAGTGCCCAGCTGCTGCAAGAAATCAGCTTGAATGCTTCAGGGGCTGGGGCATAGCCAACATGAGCCCCACACCGAAGGAGGGTGGAGGTGTTTAATGCAAACTAGGGGTCAGCCAAGCGCCGCAAAAGGCCACCATGCCCTGCACGCCCCTTTTCTCTTTTCATATGCAGACGAGGGTTGAAGCCAACTTTGACCCACTGCTTGGATGACATCACCATATGCAAATCCATCTGCGGCAGGCCTTCCCCCAGGAATGCTTGCACTAGTTGTTGCATTTGGTTTGTTGTTTGGGGGTGCTTCAGTATTAGGCAGCCTTCTGCCCTCCATGTTCATCTGAAAATATGTGTTCTCCCTGCAGTTGTTATCCCCAGATGAGAGTTCCCTTGTGCTGCCTCAGTTGAATCTCCTTTACTTGACAGAGATGTGCCTGAGCAGCGGCCCTCCCCAGCTCTATCCCAAATCATACTTATTTTGCATAGGAGATACCATGGTCATGAAGATTATTCTCCCAGGGTGAGGTTCATTCATTGCATTCTGGGTATGCTGACCCCTGTGATTTCCCCAAATGTGGGAAACTCGACTGCTTTATTTGTGGTAGTGGGGGACTGTGTTTGTGTTTTCCTCTGGTCAGCTCTGGTAAAAGTCAGATTTCTTTGTTTCAGATCTTCCTCTAGCCTTGTTCTTCTTTCGAGAGTTCCCTTGTGCTGCCTCAGTTGGATCTCCTTCACTTGACAGGGGGGTGCCCGAGCAGCGACCCTCCCCAGCTCTAGCCCAACTCCTACTTACCTGCCAGGTGAGATACTATGATCATGAAGGTGCTTCTCCCAGGGCAAGGCTCACCCATTGCACTCTGGGTGTGCTGCCCCTGCGATTTCCCCAAATGTGGGAAACTTGACTGCATAATTTGTGTTTCCCCTGGTCGGCTCTCGTATAATTCAGATCTCTTTGTCTCAGGTCTCTCTCCAGCCTAGTTTGCTGTCTGTTTCCACTTCTCTTTTCTTTAGCCGCTCCCTTCTATACCCTTGTGCACTATCCTGACTTCTCCTCCCGTCTGCTTACTTTGTGCCTTCCAATGCACAATGCAAACTACAGGTAGTGCTGCAGGGCCCACACCCTTTTACTTGCCTTACAGAGCAGCTCTGGAGCTGTTACAGTGCCCAGCTGCTGCAAGAAATCAGCTTGAATGCTTCAGGGGATGGGGCATGGCCAACATGAGCCCCACACCAAAGGAGGGTGGAGGAGTTTAATGCGAACTAGGGGTCATCCAAGCACCGCAAAAGGCCGCCAAGCCCTGCACGCCCCTTTTCTCTTTTCATATGCAGATGAGGGTTGAAGCCAACTTTGACCCACTGCTTGGATGACATCACCGTATGCAAATCCGTCTTCTGCAGAACTTCCCCCAGGAATGCTTGCACTAGTTGTTGCATTTGGTTTGTTGTTTGGGGGTGCTTCAGTATTAGGCAGCCTTCTGCCCTCCCATGTTCATCTGAAAATATGTGTTCTCCCTGCAGTTGTTGTCCCCAGATGAGAGTTCCCTTGTGCTGCCTCAGTTGAATCTCCTTTACTTGACAGAGATGTGCCTGAGCAGCGGCCCTCCCCAGCCCTATTCCAAATCATACTTATTTTGCATAGGAGATACCATGGTCATGAAGATTGTTCTCCCAGGGTGAGGTTCATTCATTGCATTTTGGGTATGCTGACCCCTGTGATTTCCCCAAATGTGGGAAATTTGACTGCATTATTTTTGGTAGTGGGGGACTGTGTTTGTGCTTTCCTCTGGTCAGCTCTGGTAAAAGTCAGATTTCTTTGTCTCAGATTTTCCTCTAGCCTTGTTCTTCTTTCGAGAGTTCCCTTGTGCTGCCTCAGTTGGATCTCCTTCACTTTACAGGGGGGTACCCGAGCAGCGACCCTCCCCAGCTCTAGCCCAACTCCTACTTACCTGCCAGGTGAGATACTATGATCATGAAGGTGCTTCTCCCAGGGCAAGGCTCACCCATTGCACTCTGGGTGTGCTGCCCCTGCGATTTCCCCAAATGTGGGAAACTTGACTGCATAATTTGTGTTTCCCCTGGTCGGCTCTCGTATAATTCAGATCTCTTTGTCTCAGGTCTCTCTCCAGCCTAGTTTGCTGTCTGTTTCCACTTCTCTTTTCTTGAGCCGCTCCCTTCTATGCCCTTGCGCACTATCCTGACTTATCCTCCTGTCTGCTTACTTTGTGCCTTCAAACGCACAATGCGAACTACAGGTAGTGCTGCAGGGCCCACACCCTTTTAGTTGCCTTACAGAGCAGCTCTGGAGCTGTTACAGTGCCCAGCTGCTGCAAGAAATCAGCTTGAATGCTTCAGGGGCTGGGGCAGAGCCAACATGAGCCCCACACAAAAGGAGGGTGGGGGTGTTTAATGCGAACTAAGGGTCATCCAAGCACCGCAAAAGGCCGCCATGCCCTGCATGCCCCTTTTCTCTTTTCATATGCAGATGAGGGTTCCAGCCAACTTTGGCCCACTGCTTGGATGACATCACCGTATGCAAATCCGTCTTCTGCAGACCTTCCCCCAGGAATGCTTGTACTAGTTGTTGCATATGGTTTGATATTTGATGGTGCTTCAGTATTAGGCAGCCTTCCGCCCTCCCATGTTCATCTGAAAAGATGTGGTCTCCCTGCAGTTGTTGTCCCCAGACGAAAGTTCCCTTGTGCTTCCTCAGTTGAATCTCCTTAACTTGACGGGGGAGGGGCTGCCCGAGCAGCCACCCTCCCCAGCCCTATCCCAACTCATACTTATTTTGCATATGAGATCTCTTGATCATGAAGATTGTTCTCACAGGGTGAGGTTCATCCATTATATTTTAAAATAGGAAGGTACAAATTACATATTTGAATTGCATCTATGTGTTGGATTCAAATGTCCCCCCCACCTTCCTTTCTCAATTGTGCCCGTCAGCAGCTATTCTAAGGTTGCTGCCAATGGGTGTGACACATTAATTTCTTCTGTGGGGTACACTGGACTCCACAAGGATTCACATTGGGGTGTAGAGTAGGATCTTGATCTGAGGCACCAACCGGCTCAAAGCTTTTGACTGTTCCCAAGAAGCTCAGTGCATTCTCCTCTATAACCCCGCTTCCATGAACAGGGAGCTCAGTTTGTAGTTGGTGCCTTCAGTAGCAGGCCACTTAACAGGGGCCTGCCTCAGGCAGCCTATTCTTAGCTATTAATTTTGACAAGAAAAGAAGAACTTGTTTTATGAGAATCTACAAGGGCTGCAGCAGGCTAGGTCTAATAGACATCTTTACTGCAGCTTCATCACTCCCAGCGGCGCTGTATACTCCCGTGCCCTGGTTGCTGGGTCACTGCAGCGGAGGCTCCGGTTTCTTCCTAAGGTCAGTCACACACACACCGCCCTTCCGGATCACGAGGCCGCTGATGAAGGGGAGCGTGGCCGTAGGGGGTGGACCGTGTGCGCACTGGCGTGGACACTGATTACTGGGCAGCCGCTCCACTAGCCACCAGGTACAGTTAAGGAGCACAGGTCTGGGGGTTTTTCTCCTATATTAAACCAATTTTGTACTGCCCGCAGCGCATTGTGATAGGTAATAGGGCCTGATTCAGGTTGGATTGCAATCACAATAAGCGATCCAACTGCAAAAATTGCTAAGAGCATACGCATGTGCCTGCATTTTCTGCGGCACCCCGCAGAGAATGCGATCGCCTCTGCCTGTCAATCGGGGCAGGGGGGGAGAGGGGGGTCAGCAACACTCCATTTCCAAGTCAGGGATGGAGCGGTGCGGGGGCAAGGCTTCAAAATGGGGTCTGCAATGGAGGAGACACAGGGGGCGTGGTCACAGCGGCTGTATGACATCACATTCAGCCGCTGTGATCACAAAAATGGTGGCGGCTTCCTGCGCGCACATACAGTCTGCACCAGCAGGAGGCTACACCATTTTTTATGATCACGCTGAACTGCAGTGCGACTGCAATTACAGCATGGTCAAGAAGGGAGGCGTCATGCTGGGTGGCCATTAGAGATGAGCGGGTTCGGTTCCTCGGAATCCGAACCCGCCCGAACTTCACCCTTTTTTGCACGGGTCGGAGCAGACTCGGATCCTCCCGCCTTGCTCGGTTATCCCGAGCGTGCCCGAACGTCATCATCCCGCTGTCGGATTCTCACGAGACTCGGATTCTATATAAGGAGCCGCGCGTCGCCGCCATTTTCACACGTGCATTGAGATTGATAGGGAGAGGACGTGGCTGGCGTCCTCTCCGTTTAGATTAGAAGATAGAGACGAGTGACATTTGATTTACTACTAATTTGGGGAGCAGTTGAACTTGTCAGGAGTACTCAGTAGTGCAGAGTTTTGCTGATAGTGACCACCAGTTTTATTATTTATAATCCGTTCTCTGCCTGAAAAAAAACGATACACATACCATATATGTGCTCAGCCTCAGTGTGCTGCATGATATATCATCTATGTATATCTGACTGTGCTGAGTGCTCACTGCTCACACAGCTTAATTGTGGGGGAGACTGGGGAGCAGTTATAGCAGGAGTACAGTGCACACTTTTGCTGCCAGTGTGACCACCAGTATATTGTCTGCCTGAAAAAGTTAAACACTCCTGTGGTGTTTTTTTTTTTATTCTATAAACGCATTCTGCTGACAGTGTCCAGCAGGTCGGTCATACATTATATTATATAAATATTTACCTGCAGTAGTGTTATATTTTTTTTTCATCTCTATCATCTTTATCATCTCTATATTAGCAGACGCAGTACGGTAGTCCACGGCTGTGGCTATCTCTGTGTCGTCAGTGCTCGTCCATAATTGTATACCTACCTACCTGTGGTGGGTTTTTTTTTTCTATCTTCTTCATACTAGTAGTTTAGGAGTCTGCTGACAGTGTCCACCAGGTCCATCATTATATTATATACCTACAGTAGTAATATATTTATTATATTATCTATACTAGCAGACGCAGTACGGTAGTCCACGGCTGTGGCTATCTCTGTGTCGTCAGTGCTCGTCCATAATTGTATACCTACCTGTGGTGGGGTGTTTTTTTCCTATCTTCTTCATACTAGTAGTTTAGGAGTCTGCTGACAGTGTCCACCAGGTCCGTCATTATATTATATACCTACAGTAGTAATATATTTAGTATATTATCTATACTAGCAGACGCAGTACGGTAGTCCACGGCTGTACCTACCTCTGTGTCGTCACTCGTCCATAATTGTATACCTAACTGTGGTGGGGTTTTTTTTTCTATCTTCTTCATACTAGTAGTTTAGGAGTCTGCTGACAGTGTCCACCAGGTCCGTCATTAT